>NW_008583409.1:44108-78299 GCF_000691845.1 Merops nubicus | reverse complement strand
AGGAAAAAAAAAAAAAAAAGAAAAAAGCTTTTTTACAAAGAAGGTAAAGTAGCTCCCTATTTATTGCTGGTTTTGGATAGTAAAAGCTTTTCTGTTGCTTAGAGCTTCTTTTCATTTTCCATTCAAGGCTCTGAATTTCCTTAGTCTCTCTCACTGTCGCTTCAAGACAAAGACCCAGAATCTTTGATGATAAAAAGGTGGGTTTGAAATAATACTTCAAGCTCAGCAGCTAATATTTGTGAGTTCAATATAATAATATTGTTGAAAGGTCTACAGCTCTGGCTATACCTGCAAGCCTTGTTCTGAGGAAACAAATGCCATGCAGGAAGACAAGCGACACAGACCCCAGAATTAACTCTGGGTTATTTGAACAGCCTCACAAACGTAAACACATTATTCAGCTCCTTTGTAATCTCCAACAAGGAAGCAAGTGTTAAGTCACACTCATTAAAGAAGAAACAAAGTCACAAGATGAGCTGCCCCAGTGATCTTATATAATTTCATTCACCTTTCTAGAAAACTTTATATATTAAGTTGGTATATAACATTGTCTACACTTAATTATCTATCACAGATAAAACCTGTTTAAATGGGTTTTTAAAATACCAGTGTCATCAACCAGTTGTTGCTTTCTGAGGAGAATTTCCACAGAATGGAATAGCAAATGACAAAATTTGCAAGGCTTTTGACACAGAAAAGCTTTTAAGGGTGTCAAGCAAAGATATTATGACTCTTGTGTTGTATTGTTCTTGTACTGAAAGTTGGACCTTAACCTGAGTGAATGGATGGTCTGTAGTGCCTGATGGCTTGTGTACTGAGCAGTGATGCTCACACAGCAACTGTTCACCTTGTCAGAAACCAGGGCCCTTGGGTCAAATTATTTATCAGATTGGTAATATCTTAGGTTTAGGCCACTTCAAAAAAACCCAGCATGATGTTGTTCAAAGTGAAAGTCTCAGTTATTAATGGAGCACCAATGTATCTTCATTATTAAATTCATGTGCTTTTTTTTTTTATTCTCTTCCCTCTTACTCACAACTTTACTTTAAGCATGTGCCAAAAACACCCCGGAGGACACATTGCACCACCCTCACTCTTACAGCTCTGTGGCTGCGATATCAATCACAAAATTCACTCTGGAAGAGTTGGCTCTTCAAGAAAGTGCCTTTATACAAACATGCAGTTCTCTTGCCTGTGCTAATTTATTGTTATTTCTTTTATCCAAAGCTGCAGCTCACTATCGGGGACAAAAACTCGGTGAGACAACTTTAATATGCAAATCTACTCGAGGCTGTTATCTAAGAGCAGTGTGGTTTGCAAGTGGTGGTTCTTGTGTGCAGCACTCCCCCCTGCAGAGTAAAGGAAGGAAAAAAAAAAACAAAACAAATTAAGTCTATGAATCGAGCCAATGCCATACCCCTGACGAACGATCTGATTCTGACGTACATGGGAAGAAGCAGGGGGCAAAAGGCAGGTTTATAACTAGGGTAAAAAGGAGGCAGCTGAAAATTAAGATCTGTGTGAAGCTAGAACAGGGGCATGCTCACACATGTAAGACATCTCAGCTGTCACACCCTATGCACACACAAATGTGAGAATAGTGTATGGTGCACGTGCAGTTACTTATTTTGTATTTTTTTTTTTCATAACCAATATAATCTACATTTTAATATCAACAACAAACACAAACAATTCCAAAACGCAGCTCTGTAATAAACTTCGACTTTTAAAAACCCATCCTCCCTCCAAATTTGTTTAAGTCGGGGAAACAACTAAACAGATTTCTTCTAACTTTGCACTTAAAGTAAAATTCACCTCAAGGCTGACAGGCATAAAAAAATTCAGTCAAATGGGTGATTTTATTTTTTTTTTTTTAAAGCTGCAATAGCCTGAAAACAGGGGTTTGTAATGAAGCTGCCCCATCAACCATAACCACTCTGTCACTAGAGCAACACAGTCATATTGCCTGGGCAAAGAAGCAATGCATTTAACATTTTCTTCACTGTGTATTATCTATTAGCTGAGTTTGTCACAGAGATATGTGGCAGTTCCCTGCAATACTTATGAATATATGGCAAGGCATACAAGAATTCATCCATGTCTGCTTCAGCACAGGTTGGTCTTACTATATTTTGCAAACAACTTTAAAAAAAAAACTCCCTTCTCTTCTCTCAGGTTTCTGTTAAATGCTGTTACTATCAAGAAATAGAAGTTACCCCAGACAAACACCTAAGATCTCCCCATTGTTATTTACTATTACTAATGCACATTACATGTTCAATTCTCCTTTGCTGCTTCTATTAAAAAAACTCTCTTGTCAGGAACAGTTTTCATTTTTTCTGTGTATGCACAAATTAGTTATGGATGATTAACAAAGCATTCATTCTTTTATTTGCTTTGGCTGAGACTTGATCTGTGTTACATTCATGTGAGGGAAGCACTTCATTTTATTAAATATGAAACACTGTACTGTTGATAAAAAGAGTTGTGTTCTGGGCTGCATATAATACTGACAAAAGATGTATGTTCTTGGCCTAACATTTTCTTAAACAAGTTTTTCCAGATTTTTAATTGCAAAACCCTTGATACACTTTTTTTTTTTTTTAAATTCTCAACAAGTATTGGGCAGTAAGAGCTTTATGTCCCAAAGCAATCTGATGCAGTCTTAACAAACAGCAATAATTATTGCACATGTAACATGATAAAAAGGAATTTTCAAATTCTGCCCCACAATTTGACTTCTTTAAACCGAACTAAGTAGGACAGGCAGCAAATCATAACTAGTAGATTCTTCTATTACATGAAAAAAAAAATGAAAATGAAGATGTATTGGAGAAGTTTTAGGGAAATTTATAGCCAGTTGTAACAAGGAGTTTGGCCCTTATCTGGTGTTACTGATTCCATCTATCACAGGATAACACATGTGTAAATGCTCGTCTATAAGGCCCATAAATCCTAAAAAGACTAAAAAGGATTCAGATCATATGCTTGAAGTTATGTTTATTTGTAATGAAATCAAGTTAAAGAAAGCTGTACAATTAAGCACCGTGGGAACAAATTATTAGAATCTCCTTATAAAAAGGCTGTCTGGGGTTTACAGCCCATGAAAACAAACACGTGCACGCACACACACGTACAGAGCATGAGGCACACTTCTGCAAGAGGGGATGTATTTTTAGTGTAACTAGATAGAATTAAGTGCAGCTCTTACTCAGGTTAGGAGGAGGTCTCTGGCCATGATGGCTTCTAAGCAACAAATCTCATCCAGGCAGTGTGGTTTCATTCTTTTCTGTGCTTCCAAAAAAGATCAACACACCTTGGTAAAACCTCTGCTAATGTCTCCATGTCACAAAACCAAGTCTATTCAGTGTCTGCCTCATCACCAAAACCAAAGCTTGAACTTGGGGTATTCATCTTAGTACCCATGAGGTACTAACATGACATAACATGAGGTCCAAAAGAGCCCAAACCAAGGGAAATTCGATGCAAGCTGAGTTTAGAAAGGAATGGCTAGTGCTCCGCACAGAAGGTGATTTCTTGGGGTGCACCTGAAATACCACAGCACTGGATGAGAGGACGGCAGGAGAGAAGATGGACAGTTCATTTTGATCTAAGTAGAACACCACAGTCTTTAAGCAGCAGGTCTCAGCTCCCTGTGAAGGGACATACGGCTGTTAGCTGGCAGCCACTTGAAGCACTCAAGGTCTGTCTAGAGCAAGATGCCTCCAGCACTGATACACACTCTAGGCAGAAGTAGAAGAAAGGGCCAAAGGCAATCGGGTCCCTCTGGAGCTGTGGTGGAAGGTGTGAGCTCCTGCAGGGCACGAGAAGCGCAAGGGCTCGCAGAAACACCCTGTTCTCCTCATCACCCCATCCAGAGCAGAGGCACAAGATAACTCCTACTTGATGCCGCAGCTGTTCTGATAGCGTCTGGCTCCTAGCTCATCTCCTGCCTGCTCTTCAAGCCATGAGTTCCTGCCTTGCACTAGCCCTGGCACTTCACTGATTCTTCTTTCACAACCCAGTTCCTCTCACTAAACCAGCAGAAAATAAATCCATGAAAAATAAAAAAATAAAGAAACAGCAACAAAAACCTACCACACCCAAACAAAATGTTTAAATTATTCTGGTTGGGTCAGGGAGATGAATGACCTCTGCAAAGGCCAGGTGAGCACCAGCATCTGTGCACTGAAGGAACAGCAGCACAAAGTGGGGAGCAGAGAAGAAGGAAGAAGAAACCACCTGTTTTGACAGCAGCAAACTGAGAATGCTTCAGTCATCCCATGTGGCTGCATTTCCAGGCAGTATTTTACTCTTCCTGTTCCAGCCTGTGTGAATTCAACTCCCTGTCCATGCAGATAGGGATAGCTGAAGTGAAACAAAGATCTGGTTCTTTAGGTTTTTTAAGGATCCCCAACACCACAGTGGTTTTTTGTTGTTATTTTTGTTTTGCTTTTTTGGTTTGCCTTCCCCCCCCCCCTTTGCTTCAGGTCACATAAGAACACACAAAAGGACAAAGCAATAAATGCTCACATGCATTTTCTTGTCATTATTTCCACGCTCTGGAATGAGGCCAGAGACATCCAAGTAGTGCACTCTGTTCTCTTCCACTCCCTCTCAGAAATTACGGACTCTTTCGCCTCTGCAGCCAATTTCCTCCTCCTCTGTCTGGGCTCAAGCTTCAACTACTACGAAACAATGTTCCCCTGTTTCTCTCTCAGATACATTCCTCATGCATCTACACCAGCATCCCTGAGCCCTCCTTAATCTTTAAGGCTGTATGTTTACAGATCCAAGGTGAAAACTTGTTCTCTCTGCTCTGGTCCTAGGCAAATTCCACTTTCTCCCCATTTTGCACATGAACTCAGCTGCATTCATTCTCTTAAGGCAGCCACTCCAGTCCCAAGGGGCTGCCACTCTTGAGGTTATTAGTATTTTATTAGCCCTACTCAAATACACTTGACACAATCATATAGCTGACTCAAAAAATACAGGGATATTTCATGGCACAGAGTCTCCCTAATATAAGCCTGAAACATGAAATTGGGCACTGGCAGATGCCCAAACACCAAGTATGCCATGTATTATACAGCTACCCATTTATACATTATTATATAAATACATATATTATTATTAGACTGACCCACATTATAACTCACAAAAGTAAGCATTACAAAGTAAATATCAGTTTCAAATAACCAGTTTCTATATGTTATTCTAAAAGTTGTTACTCTCCACATTCCAGCTACACCATGAACATTCCTGGAGTGTTACAGACACAGGTACTGTCAACATTTCTAAAGCTCCCCTAGAAACAAGTTCACATGAATACAAAAAGCAAAGACATTGCTAATGGTTTATTTATTAACATATCATGTTGCTATCTAAAACAAACACAAGAATAAATTAAGAAATAAAGAGTATCTCTAATAAAAATATTTTCTTCTCTGCTTCTTGGCTGTGAAGTTAAACTAATTTATGGAATTGAAAAAATCTCAGCATTAATTAACTTAATTGATCCATCCCTACTTCAAAATGTTCCACAGTGAAAGCAAATGGGAAAAGAAAAAAAATAATAATTAAAAAACCCCACACCAACAAAACAAAAAAACCCCAAACCAAAACATAAGCAGACTTAATCTCGTAATTATTGCTGCGTAGAACACTTACGAGGCATCTGCATTAATCAATTATCAGAAAGTCGTGCTTCAGTCCCAGGGAGTTAGCAACAGCACTCGGATAATATTACAAGGAGCTTGATGTTTTGGCAAAACTAGAGCAGGAAAAAAATGAAACTAAAAGGCATATTGTACATGTGACCTACAGGACTTGGATTATTACCTCTAAGCTTATTAAGAGTAAAAGCTGTCAGTCGGACCACCCCACAGCCAGGGAGGAAAACTAAGATTACTCAGCACTAAAAGGCATAAAAAGGAGACGTGTATTCTGAGAAGGGACGAAGGCAGAGAGTGAACCACAGACCTGCTTCAGCTATCTAGAGCAGTAATTGGCTCAGAAGAGCGACTACCACGTTAAGGCATTATCATTATCTAGCTCACATAACTGGAAATTCACGCTCTGTTCTTTAAATTGGCTTAACCAGCAGCATCTGCAGCACTTTAATTAATTACAGCAATTGGCGTACCTTAAAAGTAGATGCACAGATCTGAAATGATAATGCCCTGTGAGTAAGAATTGAAAACCAGCATTCATCCAGATCTATCCTAAACTAAACCAAGGGTACACTGTTGTGCTTCAACTGCACAAAAAAAAAACAAAACAAGCTTCAATGTAGTAGCTACTCAAATACTACAGTTCTGTGAGACACTTCACATTCAGTTAGCTCAGGAATGCAGAAGCTCACCATGTGCACAACAAAAATCGGTTCAGGTTTGAAGCTGTCAAGTCAAAATTCAGTCCAGCACTTAAACTTGGGTTTCCTTCAAAAGATAAACTCAAAGTTAAGATCATATGAGAGACTGATTATAACTATTTGTTTTTAGTACACTCCTTATAAAGAAATATAGAAGCCAGATACCACAGTAAGCTCCGAAGAAAGTTTTCTTGACAGCCATTAGCTTTGCTTCAGTAAAAAAAAATAAATCCACATGCACTGTATAAAAATGTGTTGGTTTCTTTTCTGATAGCCACAGCTCTGAAATACAGTAGTTTTTCTTTTTTAAAAAAATCAGAGACAAGAAATTAATAAAACCCTTTTGTTCCTTTCACATACAGCAATTCCAAATCTTAGACGAAAATAATTTTTAAAAGCTTGACAGTGAAATCCAAGTACACATCCCTGACACACTTAAAAGCTGTTCTGTAACAGACTTCATGCCATTTCCAGCCAGAAAAACCAAACAACACTATCAAGATTTGTTTTGACTTGCTTCTCTGCAATTTCTGGTTTAAAGACAGATTTTTACATGCAATTTACCACCATGTTGCAAAAGAGGACATAAGAATCTTAATCAAGTGTATCATATGCAATGGAAGTTTAAACAAACACTTAAATAGCTCAGTGTTACTAAGTCAATCAAATCTGATCCTCAAATTTATACATAATTCGGAGGTCAAAATATCTGGTGTAAAGGCTGTTACCAAGCCACACTTGAACTCCCCACTTATCAAACACAAGTTTTATCTTCTGTCGCATTATGAAAGAATGATTCTAGTAAACACATAGCAGTTTTGAACACACACCAAAAAAAAACCAGAGTCACAGACTCAACTAAGGGATGACTGATATTAAGTTGCAAAAACTTTACCCACCTAATATAAACAGATGCTACGGGAGAAAATATGTCTATGTATAATTTTTGTCCAACACTGATTTTCTGAAAGCGTGCCTGTTTTCAGTGGAACATAAAGAACTAACGAGGAGGCAGAACATCAGCAAGGAAGAGAATGCAAGCCCAAACATCTAAAATACCAGGGCTGATGCAGCAGCAAAAACGAGAAATGGCAATCTGATGTAGCAGCTCATACCACACAGACCTGCTAAAGGCAGTCAGAGGAGAAAAATACCTTTTCTAATGCAGCAAAACTCCAGTGACAGTGCTTCTATAGTCTGTGCCTAGTGTGTTTGGGCTGGGCAGGCAGTGGTGAAGCTTCATTGGTGTGTTTAAGACATGAATATCTGTGCTCAGATACACTCTGATAACACGTTTATCTAGCGTGCACAGAAAACAACTGCATGCACAAATAAACAGCTGCACACTCAATGTAATCAGGTTCATCTCCTGAGTAGCCACTTATAAATATTAGTGTAAAACTACATATGCTACTAAGGCTCCAGTCTTCAAGGAAAGAGGCCACAGTTCAGGAAAAATCCAAAATAAAATAATTCTTATCTAACGCTGATACTTCTTCCACACAGTCACTCATTTCTAATGGAGAGGGATCACAAGTGCACAATACGAGTTATTCGTTCACTAAATACCATCACAAAATGCTACGATATAAAGGTTGGAAGGATTAACACAAAAGGTCCCACTCCAAGACAAATGTCTCCTTCATAGTTCAGTTCACAGCCATCATGGCTGCTCAGTCAGGCCTACGATTCTGAAATGCTGGGTATATACCTGCTAATCAAACATACCGAAGACTTTCAAAATCTCTTGTTGATACTGGCATATTTTTAGAGGAGATTTTAATTACCACTATGCCAAAAGAGACTTTTCAAACACGGGAAGATCACCAAATAGTTTCCGCTTCAAATCTCAGTGCCTTCTGGAACAACTTCTACAGAGGAATTGTGAATTTGCCAGGCTGGCAGGGTTTACAGTCCACTTCTTCCCTTCTCCTCCTTCAGTCTCTACCTCTCCTGAGCAAAAACTATGAGACATGCAACAAAAAAAAAAAAACCCTGTTTTTAAGTACTTCACATTTGCAAATGCCTTACATGATTTAATTGCACCTTTATATAGAGGCACTTTTAAAAATAAACACAGAGAAATTAATTTATTAACATACTAAAACATGTTGGGTTTTGCTGTAACAATAAAATTACACGGTGATTTTCAAACAAGCCGTAAGTACCAGGAAGGGGAAAAAGTGTAATTCCTATTGCTCAAGGTATCCTTACATTTAAATATTCTTCTCTAATAATAATGCCATTTCACATGTTCCAACATTTTAGAAACTGTCTGGGCTGTGTTTATCTTCTCCTAATTCTATTTTCTCGAGGTATTGGACCTTTCACTTTCAGTAACAGACTACAGTATGAAGTACTAAGATTTCTAAAGGAGAAAGGGCTGAATTTAAGTGCAGAATATTTTATCCTTACTGGGATGGTAAATTTTCTACTCCCTCTACTGGCACACTTTAAAAGCAAGGAAAGAAAAACCTGAAGGGCATTTCAGCTTGTAAAACATAATGAGAAAATATTTTTTATAACCTCAAAATAATTGTTTCCACAACCTGGCAAAACATTAATACCAAATGTTTGGGATTTTTAAGCCATCAGCAAATTTTTTGATGTATTTCTTCATTTTAAAAATTAACTGAGCATCTCAAAAGAAACATCCCAGACCACTTTGTGTTACAGTTACTATCAAGCAGTCCCATCACCTGTCACTGCTCAGATTAAAACAGATCACTCCCAAAAATATACTATATGTTTAGTCAAAGATCCTAAGAGTGGTCTAATACAACTCTACACAATTACCACGGGTGTACAGAAACGAGCAAAAATACCCTGAGTTTAATGAGTTGCTACTTAAATGTTAGACAGTGCTCTGTGAACCATTTTATATTAAAATTGGATAGTTCTAAACATCACACATACAAGAAGTATTGTTTGACACAGTGCCATTTTGATGATAAATTGCAATCTACAGCTCAAATAATTCTACCCAGGGATTAACATTTCAGAGGCTGAGCCAGAGATTATGTGTGTGGATCTTGAATTTCATCATCTCCCTTCGGCACAATAGCTTATTCTTCCTTTTTTCATCTATTCTCTCATGAAGGGTCAGGAAAGCTTAGCCTTGCTGTTTCATTCATTTCATCTCTACATTAACCAGATACCTTGCAGTCTTTAGTTCTTACATGTTATTCCATTACAAATACTACTGCCACACTGCACTATTCTATGGCTAATGAGGTATGTACCAAATCAAAGGGTGCCATCAAGTGGTTGTAGCACACGACCAGCATTAGGCAAAGTTAGTGTTCTGCAAGGGGTTTCACCAGGACACACTATACAGAGTGGATTAAACTCTGCCATATTTTAAAGCTTTTAGAAAAATTCAGATGCTGAGAGATGGTTAGTCCCAAGTGATTTCATTTCCTTCGTTTTACATCCTAAGGCTCAGCCTAATAGCCAGCACCACCACACAGGAGACATCCCTGTCTCTCACCATACGGGACAGCAGGCTCCAGGACTGTTTGGGCCATTGCATGCTCAGCTACTCATCACTGTGCACCAGAGGACAAGTTAAGAACAGCCTTAATAACCTCTGAAAAGCCCCCACCTACCAACGGGACAAGAATTGTGCTGCAGGGTAGGGGGTTCACAGAAGACAGGGAGAATAAATGCCACTACACTCAGTTTCAAACGTTACTTGTTGATCTATATTCATACTGAACTTGAAGACAACGCAAGAGCTCTTCCTTGCAATGATAGTGATGAGTTTCTTCAGCATTACTCAGCAATTTGAAGTAAAGATGACTTGACAGACCCTCCTTCAGCAGAAGCATCCAATCTGACAAAAGCAGTTGGCCATTCCAGATGAAACACTTGGTAGCCAAAACCCATTTCACATTTAACCATCATTTCTCCCATCTGCTCTAAACCACAGCCCATTACTCCAGGCAGGCAAAAACCAACCAACCAACACCAACTCAAAAACCACTTCCTAGTGCATCAATTCTGATTTTTCCAATGAAAAAAAACGGTACCTTTATAAAAACTCTGGCAACTTTGCGACTGTAAGAAAGTTTTGCACGTGCCATGGGACACAGAAGGGTTTTGTTTGGTAGGACGAGATGAGACTGAGGATTATCCAGCTATGTCTCATCAGATCATGCCATCCACACTACAACTTCCAAAACCTGTCTGTCACTTAACACTTCGCAGTTTGAACTGGCAAAGAAAATACCAAGAAAATCTGTTTTGAATGTAATTGATAAGAGAGACATAGTTCTCTTCATTTCCAAAAGGGTTTGGCTCAAGAGGATAAAAAGCTGGACATCCATGACCACACCAGCACAGCTTCTGGCTTTTTAAGGGCATAACTTCAACTGCAGTTTTCCTGTGTTACTCACAAAGAACTGTCCACGTTTAAGAAACGCTAAAGGCAAACGAGGTACAAGTTCTTCTTAGACTGTTCCCATCTGCCCAGAAACTAGCAGCAACGTTCCCACACGTGGTCTGTCCACACAACTTGCCACCAGCTCAGGCAACCTCGTAATTTGGGATGTCTCCCACAGCCTCCCCGAGGAAGCGTACGGTTACCACACACGTGTGAAAACCAGCAGTGAGCTTTCACCAGGGGCAAAGCAACACTCACACGTGGTGGATCAAACAGTTGGAATTTGTAACGCAGAAAGAAGTCAGCCCTTAACATGCCCCAAATATCACTCTCAGCTGGCTTCACACTTCTCCATGTTCTCCTTAACTTGCTCACTTCAGTAGGTCAGCCAAATTCCCAATTCTGCAATACAGACCCTTCCCAAGAAACCTGCACACAAGCTTCTGAGACTCTGAGCTTCTGAGTTCAAGACTGAACTAGAGGTAGCAAAAAAAAATTAAGAAATTACTAAGAACCAACTTAAGAGATGGTAAGCTACTTCCCAAAGTATTGCACAATACCTACAAGTTACAGAAATAAAAAAAGAGAGAGAAACAGCTTGGTTTCCATGAAGCAGCAGAGGGCTGCTTCATCTGGAGGGAAGACTACAGAGAAAGGATGCAGAGGTAGTGATGGAGTAAGCTGCACTAAAGCCACAACTATTTCACTCAGTCCAGGTGAAACACCCAAATTGTTCCACATATCCCAAATATCCTCCGAGATAAGGATACCCTTGTTAAACAGCATCCATACTAGTTATTTATATAGTCAATTTAATACCTCAAATCCTTACTAATAAATGAGTTTCTCTGGTTACAATATATAATTAAAGTTATATAATATGAATTAAAACTAATTATGGGAAAGATTTATACAGATGATTCATGGAACAACAAGCACATAAACTTTACACTAATACTTTGCTGACAGATTTTTAGGTTTATTTTCCAAATTTTCCATGTTGTCCTTTCACTGACAAATAAATAGACGAAATCTCCCCTAACTCACCACACTCCTTCCTGTGGCTTCTCCTGGAAGCAAGAACCCTATGTCTCTACCATTGAGGATTCTGGCACTTGCCAAAGCTACCTCTGTGAGAGCGTTTCCTTCATTCCTATTCCACCTTGGCCCAGTTACAGCTCATACTCTCTGCTCCCATTTTCCCTGCTGCCCATATTAGCCAACCATGCAGTCTCCCTTGGTCTCACCTTTCCATTGTAGGCAGCAGTTCCTTACACAGCCCTGTCTTGAGCACCTCATCTTCAGGGAAAGATATATGAAAGGGCAGAGAACAACAGGTACTTAACATGGAAAGCACTGACATATCTCTCATTCCAAATAACTTCTCACTTTTCAACAGAAAAAATGCAAATATAATTAATTTCCATTTCAGGGATCTACTTTAAAGACAAAAATAAGAGAATTCTTAATAATTTTGAACATTACTTCTGGTTTGGTAAATATTATACATTTTTTTAATTTTTGGGCTGTGCCTTCCTGTGACTGGGAACTGTTTCATGGAGCAAAACTCTCCTTAGAGAGTTTCTCATATCCTATGCCTTTTTGAGCAAAATGCTCTTATAGTATAAATCATTAAAACTATGTGCAAAAACTGAGTGTCTTGAAAGAAAATCTCTGAAAATTATTAAGTCTATTTACTTTTAGCAGGAAAAGTCTTCACAGTCAGACCTGGCAGTTTCCTATTTCAGGCAACACGAGGTAATAAAACAATCTTATAGATCCTGACATCCATGATGCTCAGCCTGCCATTCTGCCAACCTGCTACACTTCCAGTAAGGACAGCCTTCTGGTTTGTTCTCAGTTCTGGTATAACAGCATAATGTAATACACAAGTGCATCATCTTCAGGCTTGAAATGAATCATGTTTGGTATATTACTACATTTTTTTCTGTCAGGCCACTGGAAAATCTGCTGAAATATAGAAATATTGCTGAAGTATAGACCACTGTGCTCAGAATAGCAATCTTCGGGAGCTCAGGGCTCCGACTTTGTATGGGTCACAAATTTTGGGGAAATTCAATTTCATTTTATATTTGTGCTAGTACGTGGAACCACAGAAAATACTGAACAGCTGCAAGATGTCATTTTATGGCACTTAATTCAATGCCATTTTATTCACACAATCTTTCCAGCCTAGTCTCAGGTTGGCACCACACCTAAGCTAAACCCAGAGAAGTTCATTGAGGCTGTTTGTCAAGAATCAAGAAGCAATTTGGCCCAGATATAGATAATGCAAAACAATGAGAAAGGAGAAACTTCATGTGAAAAAAAAAACATAACGATGCAGTATCAATTCAGAATGAAGAATATGCTGGGAGGGAAAAAACCTGAATGAAATGGCATCAATTAAGTTATGGAGGTCAATTAATTTCCATTATATTAAACTCTATTAAGACAGCTAACAACCAAAGATAAGAAGCTGGAGGCAATAACACTCAGTGCTATTACACTGCCAGATGGTTTTCCTAATAACAAAGGTTTTCAGGAAGCCATAACTCCTATTTCTGTCAGCTGGCTACTGTTCTGCTGGTGACCACTATTTTAAAATAATACGCTCTGAGTTAAATTACAACTGCTTGCATGTACAATCCTATCCAGTTACTTAATGCAGAGCTACGTTTTGCACAGTAATGGATATTTTAATTCTTTTTTGACACATATTTCTGTACCATGAGCACATGCAATTGCAAGGTATTATCTCAAATCAACCAACATATTCAACTGGACTCCCAGATTATCTGCCTTTGAAGGTGACTTATGTCAAAAATATTTTTCATTAAATCCATTTTCATTAAATGCATTTTTTCCATTTCCCACACCGAATATTTTGTACTACGTGGCTAGAACATATGCTGTTCCAACACTGTACAGCTACCAGGTCAAAAATGAGATTTATCCATCGTAATGTTGCCCCAGACAGTGGCGTTTTACATAATGATATTCTGAACTGCACTGAAAGCAAACACATCTCCGTGACTGTATGCAAATGCAAAAACACATTCAGACACAGAAACACAGAAAAAAAGTGGCAAGCTGAACAAGCTTAAAAGCAAATACTTTTCTATTAAAAGGCAAGTTGCTCAGCTTAGCTTACGCCTAGAGTATGATTAGAACCCCACTGTAAAACAATTACCAAGACACTCTTCTCTATTTGATGTCTGAAAGAGAAACGACCTCATGCAGACTCTGTCTCTTGTGTGCACTGGCAAGTATATTTTACTGCTGATTTTCTATGAATAAACATATGCTAAGAGTGGCTGAAACACACTGGTGGTTTTAAACATGCCTAATGTAGTATTAGAGGTTCGTTTCCAAAGCTGTCTGCCTTGTTTATCAGCTTGCTCCCTCCAGCTGGCAAAGAATACCACTGATAGCAACGCTGATCAGCTGTCTTGCACAGTGCACTCATCTATAGGAGACACGTTCTTCGAGCAGGAAATAACCTCCCCCCAAAACCTAAACAAAATGGTTCTAGCAATTTAGCAAACAGTTGCACTTTACTACTGTGAATCAATAATAACCATATAAATTATATGTCATCAAACTCCTTCCATTCCAAATGTTAGTGTGCCACACATACTGAGCTTATAAAGCTTGAGTCTAATACCCAGGCTGCTCTGCCCAACGCCCAGCAGCCTCCCGTCTCCATCTTCCATCTGCGAGACCCTCTCGTGGAATTGTAGCATAAATATCAGAAAATAAGATGTCTCCTTCTTTAGAGAATGTTAAACTAAAATGCTGTAATATCGTTTTCGAAACTGCCGTATCATCTGCCAAATTATATATGATACAGATCCACTGAGTGCAGATATTAACACAGAATCAGAAACAACAATATTTAAAGGACAGGTTGGGAACCACATTTCATTTGGGAGATAAAGATCAAATAATACAAGAAAATTTTCATAACTATTTTGGAAAAGATACAGTAGAGAAGAGTTGGATGGACTTACATTTCATATGCTGTTTTACTGATTCAAGATAAATAAGGTATTAAAAGTGTAAAAAGTTAATTAGATATTAAACGTTATTTCAACAATTCTACTAAAGTTCTCATTTAGATAAGATTTTTGTCATCTCACAGCTCTGGTTTAATAGATATTAATACATATTAATGATAAAAAGGATTAGTGGTGGCCCTAATTTCAGGTGATCTGGGCACAGTCTTGTTTTGGTCAGAAATAAAACGTCCATTATAGACTCAACAGCAGTACAGTATGAGTGAAAACCATTTGAAATAACCAGAAGGCTTTGCACAGGGACACAGGGGTGGCTGTAGGTCAAAACACAAATGAATGGACAGAGCCCTTCAGGAGAGCTTCACAGCACTTGCCCTCATCAGCCTGCCTCGAAATGGGACCGCTGGCATCTCCTCTCTGTGTCACAGAGAGGGGAAAACACCCCTAAACCCCACTCTTTCATGCCATGCTTATCTAACACTCCAAATACAGGTGGTAATTTACTTGTCCTACAGCATTCAGTGTAAAATTTCACCAGTAGAACTGAAGTGTGCAATCCACTTCCAATCTCCTCTGTAACTTTCAGAGAAGGTGCTTAGTCTAAGGGGGTTGATTAAATGAGCCCACGTAAGGTCGTGTGGGCAGACAGAAGACTCGCCCACTCCCAGATACCCAACCTAAACCAGTGTAATCCAATTGGTGCACAGGCCTCTCTCTCACTCCTTACCAAAGCTGAGCCCCTGCCTCTGACCATGTTCTACTTTCAGTTAAAATTGCACAGAAATGCCATCGTGCACAAGAAACACATTACGGAAAAAACACGGAATCAGGCCCCCTAGAAAGATTTCCTACCCTGTCTCCTTCAGAGCCAGAGCAGCCCATCAAGATGACAGTTTCCACAAATTTTGCTCCAAAAACTTAATTTCGGAGATTCCTTAACTAGAACAAAGTGCTAAATATATATCGTAGGCAAAAATTAAAACAAGTTTTCTGATTCTCTATTACATTTAAAGCAGAGCGAGAGTGAGATGGCTGACAAAGCAGCATTTAATTCCTAGCTATATCTAGACCAGAATACCCAGCCTAATTTACACAGACAGTCACAGTTCACATAATCACATACAGCAGAATATGACAGGGGAATTAAAGGACTGGGAAACCATGTCTGAACTATGAGCTTCCAATTCTAAATGTATTAAATGCAGGCATTTAATTCAGAAAAGGGCTAACCTGGTCGGTTCTTATTTTAAGCAAAAATTTATGTCAAGCAGAAAATACAAAATGAATGCTAGAGCTTTTTTGATTACTTTTTCTTAAATAAACTTAAGCTCCCACATGGTACAAAGATGCATTAGAAGAGATGGCCAAGATTTTGTAATAAATTCTGGTATAGCAACTGATCAGCAAATAAAGAATCATCCCATTCCATATGCCAGTCTTTTTCCATATGCAAGGTTCCTTCTGCAAACGGTGTTGACAGTTCTCAGAATTCCAATTCACTACACTACCCTGGCATTTACCTCCCAGAATTTATTTCTGGAAACAGGTGGGAAGATTTGACACCTAGACTCTGATGTAAAGCAAAATTTGTTCTTGCAAAGTCAGTGTTGCAGCAGTGCTTTACGAAGAGAGATTTACACAGCGAGTATGAAAGCCTGATTTACCAAAATTCTGGGCTAATGACTGTTCAAATTCAAATGAGCTATTTCTTGAAAAGCTTCATCTGGAAAACAACAGCCAGAGCTGTATCCGATGAAAACTTAACTTCTTGCTAGTACCTCATTTTATTGTATCACATTGAAAATTGGTCCCCATTAAGACTAAAAAAAATAATATTTATTCCTACATCTCATTCACCTGATCTTTTCTTTCCCATTACTTTCACATTATTTAACACCTTTATTTTTGTTGTCATGCCTAAAAATAACAGATAGGCATTTTAGGATAGTGATACAACATGCTTTAGGGCATTCAAAATGAGAAATAATCATAAGTAAAGATGATACAAAATCGGGGGGGGGCAACAGAACATGGGGGGCAGACCAACAAACAACAATAAAAAATAAGGCACTTGTACCAATAGAATGAAACTAGATTATGTCAAATGTTCTGTAACTTTTTCTAATGTTTCTTTCATTTTGAGGCTTTGCTCACAGTTGAGCAGAAGCCCGTTCAGAACTCTTTTTGGGGTAGGGTTCCTGAAGTTACACAAGAGCAACAGACAACGGAAAAGACATCTCATTTTTCAGCTTAATCTTGTTATTCTTTATAATGGTTCACTGTAGACGAATGTGAACTGCAAACACAAAACTCCTTTTTTTCCTCAGTTCAGCAGCTTCTTTGGACATATTTTCCTGGAGAAACCACTCAGAATACCCTTATTGGTTAAGGTATTTAAAAACAAATAAATCACTAGAAGCATGGATGTGTCAAACAGAAAGATGTACATCTGACATCTTATAAATTACTGTCAAATTTGAAAGGTTGGCATAGTTTTCCCCATATTCATTACCTTAATATTAATAAAAGGCACTATTAAAGACTGTGGTCTAAAATGGCCATCAAAACATTTTGGAAGATTCTCTAGAAAAGACAGACGCAGAAGAGAGTTCAGTTTCCAATATCTCAGTAGAAGAACAGCTTGGAAACTCAGGACAATGCTTCACCAGGCAGATGATTCGTGTGCAGGCAGAGCTGGGCACAGGTCCTCCCCAAAAGCAATGGGCAGCACAAGTCCTTAGAAAAAGAATGCTAATGATCTGCTAATGCAGTCGAGGGAAATGAAACCCCATGTGTAACCACTATCACATTATTGTGGGTGATTCATCAGAGGTGAGAAGAACGGTAGGAGCCTCCAGCCATACAGAAAGCAAAATCTGTCCTTCATAGCTGTAATTAGCAAGACAAGAAATAGCAGCCTTAAACTGTACCAACAGAGATCTAGGCCAAAAAGATTCCCAACAGCAAGGGCAGTGGAGTGTTAGATCAAGCTGCCTGGAGATGCTGCAGGGACCTCAACTTAAAAATAAATTTAAAACCCTTAGGCGAGTGTTTGCCTGGAATAATGCTGCCTTGAGGCAACAGGCTGCCTCCAGGCCCACTCTAGATGAGCAAAGCTTCAAAAACAAGTGGGGCATTTTTCCTATTAATCTCCCAGATTAGTAAATTTGGGATGTCCTCTTCTGTTGTGAGCAGAGACCACATTTTAACAGGCCTGCCCCATAAAGAGGAATATGGTTAGTATTAAGGACACAGCAATGATTGCCAATACCTTGATTACATCAATACCACTGGAAAGAGCTTGCTTACTACAACCCTGGGCTCTGCAAGTAACCTATATACAAAGGTGAAACACCAGGCACAGGATGGAAGATGGAGAAGCCTATTATGAACCTTGGAATATATTAGTATGCCATTTATTATTAGAGATACAAATCTGGGCTTACAAAACATGTTCTACAACAAGCTGGAAAAAGTTGTGCCATAGACCAAATCTTTTAGCCCTGGAAACACCCCATAGGGATGTTTATGAAAAAAATCATACAATTTTTCAATTTTGTGTAAGAATGTAGGAGGTAGCTGTCTACAAAGCTGTCAACAAACAGGCAAATGTGATGGTCCACCTTCAGTGTATGTTCTTATGTGCTTATCCATGCTTTGAGCACACTAGGAAGAAAAACAACAGTTTTCCATCACTTAAGCTACCTTTATTTTAGATAATAGTGCAAGCGAAAGCTTCAACATATCTGGACCAATTTAAACCTCCACTCTTCCTTCCTGTCCCTTTCTTCTTCTACTAGCTAGACAATCTACAGAGATCAAGAAAAATAGCCCAACCTTCAGGTCAACTAAACTCTTCTTAGAAATGCAGCCTTCATTTCAAGTTCACTAAAGCTCATCAGCTGGCCTCCTCCTGGCACCTCTGAGGGGCTGCTTAACAATTGCCTCAGCACAGGACACTTCACTTGAAAACTATTTTACTCTTAAAGTTGTATATAGAAACTTGCATTGTTCTTTACTTAAATAGGAGAGCATGGAAACTGCAGAAAGTCTGATGGGGGCATTACTGATGCAAGAGTTTTTCCTGGTATCTATAAAGTCTGTTCCACATAGAAGCTTCTTCTTGAGCACTAGTACACCAGAAACCCCAAGAAAGCAATTTTGTAAGAGAAATCAGCAGTCAATGCTGAAAAAATTAACACTGGAAATTAGAGCTTGGACAGTGAAACAAACCAAGTGTAGAAACAGCACATGATCAAATTACACTTAGGAGTAATATGAGAGAAAAATAACTTGCTAGAGGAAGTGGCTCTCATTTTTAAATAGAAGGTGACTACTCCTTGTTCTCTAAACTGAATAGGCATGATAAACTAATACATAAGGGTTCAAAAGCCTATCACCTCTTCACAGATGGGTAAAGTCTTATTCTTTGCGACAAATATCTTGCTCTCCAACTTGCAACAGCCAATCTGAAGATCCAATATGATTATTCAAAAGAGCAACAAACCCAAGACAATTCAAAGAACTGTCTCATGAAGAAAAAAAAAAAAGATAACCAATTAAACAGGCTAGTTAAATAAAGATGAAAACAAAGATAAATAAGTTAACAGTAAATATACAAAGAACGTAACTGTGAAAGACAAAGACACAGAAGAGGCTGGGGGAAAAATTAAATCAAACTTTAAATACTGAGAAACCACACTATGAGAAAATTATTTACAGATTAAAGTAGATGAAGGTTCACTTGCTAGAATACAAATATAGATTAGCCAAGACATTAAAAATACAGATAGAAAAAAAAATCTACAATTTGATGTACCACAAAGTACATGTACTTATAGGATTAAAAAACCAACAAAACCCAAAATGCACACACAAAAACAAAACCACCACCAACAAAAATACCTCGAAGAAACAAATATCTTGCTTCATTTTCATTTACAGCATGTTCACCTCACACAAATCACCCCACCGCTACTTAAAATTTCACTTGAAAGTCCAGGACAATCTTGTTTTGAATTTGGTAATGTTTGTCAACAGAGGCCTGAAACTTCAGCTGAGTATCTGGGAGTTAGTCCTTGCTCAGCCATACTCAAGCACTACAAAAATTACTTGGAGACTGATTTTTAGTAATAATTTGAAAATCCTCAAAAGAAATGTTTTTAGCAGAATTCACATTGCTCATAGTGAAAAAGAGTCCATAAACTTCTCAGTATTTTGCATTCTGAATGCTGCTAACCAAGGAGGAAGCGAAACCCTGCAGCCTCTGAGGGCAGAGAACGTACTTGACAAAAAGAAAAATCCCATAGAGGACACGCCCCTCCACTTGTCATCTGTCGTTGTCAGGGTCATTGACAAATATGTTCCTTTAAAACCAGGCAAACTGTAAGTTAAAGCTGAAAGGTGTAAAAGTCAATAATTTAGGGAGAGAGGAGTTCAACCTGCTGTCACCTTGGCTCCCAGATTCTGAACAAGCAGGCAGTTTGCGCTCTGAAGTGTCAGCCAGCCACTGGGCCATTTGAGCCTTGCCCAAACAGATGAACATATTTTCATCCACCACTAAGTGGAGCTGTTACTCTTAGAAAAGAGTCTCTCCATGTTTTCCAGTTTATTCACAGAACAGATTTCTGTAGTGCTTCATAAAAAAAAAAAAAGAAAGAAAAGACAAGAAAAAGTAAAAAAAAAAGGCGCGGGGGGGGCGATGTGGGAGATTAAAACCAACCAGTTGCTTTAGCTCTCAGCAATTTTTGCAGTAAAGCCATTTACCAAATTCATTATTCCGAGCATAATATTTATATATTCCCCAACTGAAGGATAAATACCTACCTACCAATGTCTATCTGGCACTTCTCGTGGGATGAACTAACAGCATAACTAAGGTCGTAAAGAGAAGATTAACAAAAGATAACAAAAGATTGCTCCATCACCAAGACATACTGGAACTGTTTCCACTTGTTCTGGCAGAGGCTGCAGGCTTTGGGGCACAGCAATTGAAGCAACCTCCCACCCTGCAAGCATTACTGCAGCTCAGAGAAGAACTGAGGCAAGCAGTGAGAAGAGGAAGCAGCAGCTGTACTACTGCCACCTCTATATATCATACGATGACATAAAAACCCCACAGTGTGTGTAGGTACACACACTGTGGACATGAAGTAGGACATGAAGTCTACATACCCACTGTAAACTTCTGAAAAAAATCTGCTGCAACGTCACAGGAAACCCAAGTATACCCAAAGGGGTTGGCTGAGAAATACACTTTACATTGTTTTATCCAGAGTAACTTGTACAGTGACAATTGGTGATGGAGACTTCCCTGATTAAAATAAACTACTTGAGAAAGAAAAGGAAACTCCAGGAAACATGAACACAAAAACACAGCTTAGTTACTAAGTCTCAAACAAAAATAGAAGCTTGACATTTAAAAACAAAGTATAAATAAAACACTTTGCTTTCAGCCCTTTTAAGTGTTCACTGGCAATCAGACTATACCTTAGCTTTGGACATCCACATCACTTCTCATATCAACAAGAAAGAAACAGCAGCATCTTTAGGCAAAAAAGGTAACATTCAAACTCCACTGCTTGCCTGTACCTCGGGGCTGTGTGACACTACTACAGCTCAGCAGAACAGTAGGGTGTTTTTTTTTTTTAAAAAACCCAACATAAATAAAAATTAGATCATGTTACTGAGAAACAGTGCATAATGAAACTATTTTAATGAGATATAAACGTGCTGTCTTTATACCACAGTCCTTTTAAATATATTTCAAAGAGAAGTTTCTTCTCTAAGGGTATTCCAGGTAAAGCAGCTCCTCCATTTCCAAGTCCAGGCAGCCCCAGAGCGGAAGCTGCAGCCCAGTGCAGAGAAGGGAAAGGGAAAAAGCACTTCAAGAAGCACTTGCTCTATGCAATGTTAAGCCCAGCCGCTTGGCAAAGTGTTTTGTTTGTGCAGCTCTCAGGAGGTCAGTGCTCCAGGAAGTTCTGGGAGCTCCTGACACAGAGGAGTCATACAGAGGGATTCACAGGAGCCGTCTTTTGGTTTCTCACTGGGTGCACAAGACAAGCTCTCCCACACAGAGAGCAAGACTGGGGGTCCCAGGAAGCAGGGGACACATCAAAACTCTCCTGCTTGCTGCTTAGGTGACCATGGCTGGTTCCACCTCTCCACCCTGCCTCAGTTTCCTCACCTATAAGACACAGGTGATGAAACTGCTCTTCACTGAAGAGCAGCATTCAACGCTGGGAGGGGTGTGCTGCCATTTGGGATGCACAGATGTCATAACCCAGCTCTGACTTGTTCACTCCCCTGCTCACAGAAAAATAATGTGTCATAACCCATAAAACAGTGACTCATAGCCCAGCTCTAGCTTGTTTACTCCATTGCTCATAGCAAAACAATGCAAGCAAGACTGATGCTTACAAGGAAGGAATTTAAGCAGTGTAGTGCAGTACAATTAAAATTCAGGAGAGGGGAGTAACATAACAATATGTACTTTAACAAGCTTTTATTACCATGGAGCACAAGGCTTTACTCTGTTTTTTTTTTACTCAAGCCTTTTTCAGCATTTGGATACCCTTTAATCTTATAAATGATTAAGTCTTACACATTTTTTAAAACAAACAAACAAAAAAACAAAAAAACACACAAACAAACTCAAACCACACAACAAAATATAACATTCCAGCTTACATTCTCTATGACAAACGTCCATTCTTTGTCTTCAAACTCTTCAGCATGGGGATCCTAGAAAAACAAACCAGAGAGCTTAAGTCTAAAAATAATCCAGGGCACAAGAAATTGCAACTCAGCCAAGATTTTCATAGACTCACAGAAATATTTTTACACACTGAAGATGACAGAGAGAATGTAGGCTCCCATGGATGTCAACAAGTTGGGGTAAAACTGCCAGCAAGGATTTAATAAAGACTCCTACAGGTACAAACATGAGCTCAATTCTGATAGAGGCCTGTAATTCTATTTCCTTTGACCCAGAGCAAAAAAAGAGAAATGTCTCTTTAGTTCTCAAGTTCCACCTTGCAAATAAACACAACAAATGTATATCTTGCAGAGAACAGTGGAGAAAGCCACTTCTCCCACCTGGTGGGAAAAAAAAAAACCTACAGCAGGCATAACCCCAACCTCCTCCTGCCCAGACTCTGCAAGCACAAGCTGAGATCCAGAGTCACAGCTCCACCACAGTGCCTCATGTCACTGAAAATCTCTTAAATACCTAGCCTTACTTCACCACATCTCTACTGCATCACATGTGAGGATGAGAAAACATTTTCACCAACAGGAAGATATATCAATGTACGTTCATGTATTTGGCATTTTTTTCCACTTTAATGAGCTTTCAATCCAGTGGTGTAGTCTGTATTGTGGTTGTCTGAAATGAAAATAATGGTGGAGACATTGTCATCCCCTTCACGCCTCTATCAAGCTTCCTACTTTAAAAAAATCATTATTATCCAATCCTAGTTTAGACCAATTGTAACAAAATAACCTTTACTCCTTTAGCAAAGCAGCTTCTCACACTAGGACAATGTGGCTTTAGGCTCTTCTTCTGACATGAAGCCATTCATTTTGCTACACCTCAATTTTATTCTATTATTTCTACTTATAGGAAACCACTCTATTACTCCTTTGCCTCCAACACTTGCATGCTATGGACACTTTTAGACAAATTTCACATCCCCATAGTCACCATCTGCCTTCATCATATATGAGACCCTCACTCAGCACCTGCAGAGTTTTCTTGCTATTATGTGGACCATACCAACCACTGCACCAATTCCATCTTGCTGCTGTAAATTAACAAAATGGATCGAGATAGTTTCCTTCTACTTAGTTTATCTCTATTAGTACTATCTTTTCTCTCTTTCCAGAATGCTACTAGCCTCACATTCAATCTTTTCAACTCACCTTTACTCTTTGCTTTAAGCATCCTTGTTTCGCTTAGTTTTGCCTTGAAGTCATACACACAATGAATAATGTAGTATTGCAGTACTAGAAATTATTCTTTTAGCTAGTTCTCAGCAAATACACAAATAAAAGGTTTTGTAAGCAACAAGCATAGAGCAGGAAAAAAAAGCAAAAATATTTTTTTTTTCCCCTTTTTACAGCACACAAAAAGCTTGGAATGTGCTCTTAAATAAACCTCCTCTTTGAATGAGCTACAGTAACATTTCTAAGAGGATATCAACTGACCTCCTCCAGCACAGTCCGTCCTACAAAATCCAGCAAAGAGGGTTCACTGCTCTGCTGACCCCCTGTAAAACACTGTCTCTTCTTGCAGGAGTCCTGCTGAGCAGCAACATACTCATGGAGGAAATTCAAGAACACACCATACCGCTGGCACCCTCAGTAGCTACATATTTAACAGCTACAACCACAGGTGTCAAATGCAATACATATCTTAAAATGCACTCCTCCAAGATGTTACTAGGAACTTATGTCAAAACTGATTATCTGTTTTGATCTAAGTCTTTTTACTTTTTTTTTTGTATCAGAAAAATGTAAATACTGCAAATGAGTGTAAAAAACCATACTGTACCATTAGTCATAAGGATACAAAATTATACTGAGGTATCCCCATGTTCCAATTAATGGACTTCTAAATATCAGATTTTGTAATTATATATCCGTCATTTTAATCAGGTTTGTGGAATTCTGCATTATGTTAATAAAGTGCATGATACCTGCTGGTTTGCTGCATCCTATATGCATTCTAAAGATATAATTTTCTGTAATCCAGCTATTAAATACTTATCATTTCCAAGAGTTAACCTGGGGCAATTACCTTTTTGTTTAATTGCTTCCTTTGATACAGCATAAAATGACATAATGAGATTTAATGGGATCATTAATCACTTTACGTTTTAATAAGCTACTCCATAAGTGACTAAACTCTTAAATATCTCATTCTGCTCAATTTTTTTTAACTCCCCCAAATGCTATTAATACCAGCTTGCAGATTTAGTCCAAACTCCTTGCAAAGTCAGGGCCCAGTATTTTATCCTATGTAACAAATAAAACAATTATTGTTTTGTTCACACAAGGCAATAACCTGTAAAGAAAAACAAAGCTCTTCTACCAATGGCAATAAAACTGATTCACATGTCTGAAGGCTACAGACTCAGGTCCCCTGCTGAGTATTTCTGATAATCTGATAGTGCAAAATTCTGTAAAATGAAAAGATTTCTTAATATTCAACATTTTAGCATGCACTTGAAAGCACGTTGTGAATACTTTTGAAAAATAAATGTGAGTGCATTACCCCCAAGCTCCCTACCAACTACCCAGAATAAAAAAAAAAAATAAAAAGGTAAAGTTTCAAGGACTTCTCTAACGAACTGCCTTACCAAAAGTTTGGAGAAATATGCTGATATGGACACTTAGCATACGTGTAAGGTATTTCCCATTTAAAGACAAATTCAGATTATGGTTTGTTTTTTTAAAGCCACATTTCCTGTTGATATTAAAATGTCACTAGAGACAGAAAACCCTGCATAAACTTCTACACAAGCCTCAGCATTTCATTGCAACAGACAGCTAAGTGGCTTCACTCTTCTCATTAAAATGCTTTTTTTAGAAGCCTATGGAGCTGGATGTATAGTCCTATTTCTAGATAAATTACAACTTTATTACATGGTCAGCATCAACAGATACTCGTATGATTATAGTTACAACACAATTTTACTGCAACCACCATTTCACTCTTTGAGCTAACATTTTCATGTGTGGTCTCCATAAAAGTTGATGTTCCCACAAATCTGCCTAATCTTCCTTCTTATTTTGGATTTGAAGATGGTAAATATAAGTAAGAAATCACAACACATGCTTCCCTCATTGGGTAATCCATATTGTCCACTCTTCCCACATAAAACTCATGCAAGGAATTTAGCAAACTTACTGGAGGACTATACAGCTGACTACTCTTTAGGGGGAAAAAAAATCCATTGCAAAGAATAACTCTAGAAGTAATGGTTATAGCAGCTTTTGAAATTGTCACTCCCTGATAACACAGCACACAAAAACCTCACCTCACCTGCAAAGCAGATACAATTCATCACTGAAAATGTGCAGCTGGAAAAAGCTAAAGACAAGGGTTATAAACAGGAAAGTGGATAGGAATGAGGTCTGAAAGTAAATAATAACAAAAATTACCTAGAAAGCTCCAGAAACAAACTGTCTCCAGTATTTTTCTCAGCTTGGAACTGCCTCATACATTGCTGTAACATGGAGCTGGCAAGAACCATTTTCTGGTACTGCTCATTTTCTTTACCAACATACCCCAAATGCAGAACTATACTCTACCCGACATTCATTATGGTCATTCATTATGGACCTTGAGCTGAAAACTGTATTTGGGCAAATGGATTGAATAACTTGTTGATCTTCATTTATTGTAGAAAAATAAATAAATAAATAAAAATCACTATTCTTAATGTATAAGAGACAGGCCTCATTTTCATATTTCTCTTCCATATACATGCACTTATTAGTATGACACTTCTTTTCTGTATCTCCAGCTAAGCTTTAGAGCTTTTTTTTTTTTTTCCCCTTTCTTTTTCTTTTTTTCCCCCTTTTTCTTCCTGGTAAGATGATTTCAGTGTTCAAAACTAACAGGTGAGAAGTTAGTAGTAGAGAACTGTGCAAAAGACAGAACATCACCTCATGGTTCTCCTACAGTGAGACTCTTAGATAATAATTCTAACAACTCTCAAGATCAGTAAAGTGCTTTGGTCCACCAGCAGAAAGCCAGCCCATCTTACATGTTCCCCACTAACTGCATTAACTGGTTCTCTACAGATATGCTGGTCCTCACCAAGCTCAGTCCTGAAAACCTTCCTCTGCAATGCCACCCATCAGCTTCTTTCTGTGAACTGATTCTGCCCATCCACATGTCAACTACCTGAAAACAGACACCTCTTCTGGGGCTAGGCAAGGGAAGTGCAACAAGGAATGTGTCTGCCACATTTGTCTGTTCTCTGTTGATTAATCCATCACCAGCCCATTCTGCAAGGAGCTTTGTCAAGGCCTAGACTCTTTCTGCAATGCATAAGGTGTTTTCTGAAGTCTAGAGAAAGGTTACCTAAACCATTCTCCAATATATTAGATTATCTTTAGAGTTGTTTGTGTATGTCTTGTAATAGGAATGAAAAAATGTAGAGAGCCCTCCACAAAAGAATATCAAACAAGGGGTTGCTCCCTCTCCTAATCAGAAACCAGAGCAGGTGGGGAAGACCTAGGGTTAGCTCCTACCTCCCTTCCTTCCCCATGCCTCCTCTCTAAGCTTTCCTGGCTTTTGAAGCTTGCCTTTCAATTAGATCACTTCAAACCAGCCCTAATCTTCAGTCTTTCTTCTAGGGGAATAACTACTTAAGGACTGTCACATTGAATCAGATCAAATGATGACAGGGTTTGTGATCTTCCTCTACCAGTGACCTACAGCAGATGCTCTGGGTACTCCAGCATCTGTCCTCAGCTTTTGTACTTGGCTGTTGCAAGCTGCAGACGACTCCAAATTTGACCCAATTCTTGTCACTTTCAATGCTGCTTAGAGAGGTCTGATTAGTCCAGAAAAATCACATACAACTCTGGTCAGCTTTTGTTGATCTTCCAGGAAGCAGGGAGCTCTGGGCAGACTGGCAGAACTGTCCCTGTACATCACCACACAGAGCTCACGACAGCTCACACTTTCTGGTGAAGCCTCTGGGTTAGAAAAGCAACAAGGACTGACATTTATTTTAAAAAGAAAGTAAAATGTTTGTTTTGTTTTTACAATTAGTCCCCCCACTGACGCTGGATATTTGGCTTTAGTGTGAAAATGTGCTCAATTCCCAGACCTTATCATTTTACACAATGTCTTGTCTGCAGGGCTGTTTTTCCCTCCTATGGAATATTTTCCCTAGTGTCCAGTTAAGCCACTGATCTCTCCTACACTGAAACATGAATGTTCTGAACATGCATTTATTCTTTTCTTCTGGGAAATAGCTTTATTAGAGGGTTTGGTTTTGTTTTTTCCTTCCCTAAGACAATGTACTGAATCTACTGCAGTGGTCCTGCTAGTGCATGGCCAGTTACTATGCTACTATCAGAGCACATGATTGACTCCAGCTTCCAAAAAGTATGATAGGGGATTTATTCTGAGACGACATGTGGTGACAGGAATACTTTCAATAACACAAGTCTCCTTTTATCATCTATTTTCTTTTTATTTTACTCATAAATAGATTTTGATGTGCTTAGAAAGCTAATGCCTTTAAAAATGTCTTTCAACCTTTGGAATGAAGAGCTGGTAATCTTCCCTGTTGCTGCAATAGTACATTGTTGTGATGAACCATGTATGTTGCCAACAAAATGAGTGGTTTTTGTAATCCAGTGAAGCAAAGTCCATGCTTACTCCAGATGAACAAACAGGTTTTTGCTTGGAAAGTTCACTTTGCTTTTAAGCTGGAAAATAGCGATGTTGCAATTTAAATCCTCATAGTACAATTGATGTTCACTTCGCTTTGGTAAAAGCACTGGCCTTGCCTGGCAGTGAAAATGTCTCCTTTAAAAATCTCTCAGCTGATAAAGGTATGTGTTTGTACAGAAAACCACTGAAAAATATACAAGGTCTCATATATGCTGTTTAAATCTTGCTAATGCAGGGACTCTAAACATGAACATCTGGAGTGCAACCATGGAAACAATGAAAACTGGGAATTCAGCTAACTTTTCTGGCATTTATGGATCTTTCCACGAAAGCACTACAAAGCATGGACTTTAAAATACACAATAGGCTTATTATTTCATAATGTTTCTTTCTCCCTACTTTGGTTGAAAAACCCAAGGCATAACCAAACATCAGTGCAGAGCATGGCGAAGGAAGGAGGTAAACTTTCAGAACAAAGAGAACTTTTTATGTAATTAGCACTTCAACCAGCTGGATGGGCAGGAGCCAGAGATAGTCAAGGGAAGCTGAATCAATATGTCCATACCCACGTGATTCCAAAGCATTATGAAATTTTACCAGCGGCTCAGAATTAAGTGAAATGAAACAAAGTTTGTATTTATTTGAAATGAAAGTTTTCTAAATGAAGGTTATAGTCTCTTCAACACTTAGCTCTGCTTGCAAAGACTTACAAATATACTGTTGGAAACTGGCTAACACTCAAACCAGGGACGTGCAGGTAATGCAAAACAGCTCATCTGTTGACTGATCACAGGCACTTTGCTAGCCAGCTCTCAAGTGTCCACGGGTGACTACTGGAGAGGATTTTCTTAACATTCTCATCAACACTTGAAACTTCGACTTATCTCCTAATCCTACCAGCAACACATTTCAACAGCCACTTAAGAATGCACAGCCACTACTGTGTGAATGATTTCCCAAAACACGGAGCTGTCTATTCTGGGCTCCACTCTTCCCCTTCCCTAGCTTCTATTTCAAACAGCACCACTGTGCTAATTTGTTATCTGTGATTGCTACAAAGCTCTGTTGGAGCAACCTGCTCCCCTCAGTGGGCTCTGCCAGCGTGGACAGGAGCCCACAGCTCCCCTAGATTCTCACGTTGGAATGAAAGAGGACAACTACTGTTTGCTAAACAACACGGCCATGCTAAGTGTGCTCACTGCAAAGTGCCAAGTGTCCAGCAGTCACCCTCCTTCACAGGGGAGTAGCTCCTAAAGGCACTTCTGCAAAACTTTTCTGAGCTTTGCTGTTCTCAGTGGTTTTTGCTTCCTTCCTTCCAGAGGAAGGAACAATATAAATACCTGACTAAGAAGCCAGCTCCCAAAAAGGCTGCTGCAGTGTGCTATTACATACTTGGCCTCCCACTACCCTAGCACCGACCAGTCAAAGCACTAGCTGTGGAAGAAATAGCCAGTTCTTTTTGAACATTGTTGCCCAGAATGTACCAGCTACAGCAGTGCCAGCTCTCAGGGTGTTAGGACATATCCCACACTCCAGCTGAAGTGCCACTGCAGCACTGAGCCAACAGAGCGATCAGAGGACTGGCACAGCCCACAGTGGGCCAGCACTGTATTCTGCCTGCAGTCCTGTCTCACTCGGAGCTCTTTCAGCCAGGCAGGCTGCTGTGCTTGCACAGACACAGTGCTCCTGGTGCACTTACCCAGGCTGCTCAGAAGTGCTGCTTGGGACCACACCTGCATATTCTTAAAGAGAAAAAAGTGGTTTGGGCCACTTATAGGCACACTTGTTGGACGAGCCAGAGAAGAACTGACAACATGATGCTTCTTTGTGTGATCTCAGTATTTTCTACATTCTAAAAGTCAGCCAGTGCTTATTCCCCTGTACATCGATGTGTACTGTCACCAGAAGAGATAGCCTCTGGGGTTATTCATGTTCTTACCTCTCTCACCAGACCAACCCTCATGATGGGCAGGCTCATTTTTGGGGGGAGCAAGAGGCATTCCAGGAAACATATCTGCATGCAGAGTAACAGTGCTGGGTAAAAATCAGCTTGTAGTAATGTCTAACACTGGCTCCAGAGGCCCTTCTCTCCCCTCACTGTGTGGTCCCAGCCCTCACTCTCAGTGCCACAGCTACAAGTTTGTTGTGCTGTGCTACATAACACGGCCTTGAGTAGGTGCAGGTAGGAATAAAAAGTTAAGTGTTTGGTGGCAGGAGAATGCTGGGAGACGCTATTACTCCAAAGCCACAGGATCACAGAGCTGCAGCCAAAAGAAACTTAATTTCTCATTCTTCATGTAACATGTTCTTGCAAACACAATCAAGAATTGTGTACATTTATGCTTCAATTTAAATGTTAAAAATATTGAGTAATATTTACTGTGTTACATAATCATATTCAAATTATACAGATGCACAGTGTAGTCTCATAATTAGTGTTAAACTTCTTAATCCACATAGAGGCCCTTGAAGCATGCAAAGGCAAACAATTTTTGCTAGTGAACTTCTGAATCTCAGATGAAGACTATTTGTCTGCTAAGAAGAGAGACAAATTGACAATAGTCAGCATCACTGGCAACCTGGGAAGCTTCTTTTCACTGATAATCTCAAAGCCAAAAAATAAGGGAGAGGGGGAGAAACCCCCTTTTTAGGCTTAATGAACCAAATAATATATTCACATTCTAAGGCTAACCAGAAGCCACTTCGAAGCAGTTACTCAGGGAAGTCCCCAAGACAAAGAAATATAAATATTACTAATGAGGAAAAAAAACGTTGCTGTGGCCCTAAACTGCAAAGGGAATAATTATACATAAGAACAACCACGGTATACCTAGAGAGACCAGAGGAAAGAACAAGAACAATCTATTGGAATGAAAATCCCAGAAATCTTCAGCCTCCTGGACAGCCTCCTACACTGTCACACACGCAAAGCTGCATTGTTTATCTTTATGCAGAAAAGTCTTTGCCCATAGATATTTCATAGAACCATTAAGGTTGGCAAATACTTCTAAGATCATCAAGTCCAACCATCTCCCAACACTACCATGACCACTAAACCGTGTCCCCAGGTGCCACATCTACACGTTTCAAACCCCTTCAGGGATGGTGACTCTACCACCTCCCCAGGCAGCCTGTTCCAGTGCCTCACCACTCTTTCAGTAAAGATATTTGGGAAATTTTTATTTCTTATTTGGGAGATAAAGTCTAGCATAAGCATGAATTTCTCTTCCTGCTTCACAGCCACACAAATAAAAATTTTTTTTTAATAGAACAAATGCAGTTCCTGAAAAAAAAAACTGTAAAAAACTTATTCTCTGTACTACTCAAATACTCCACATGCAGTCCTACGACTGCGATCATGTAAGTACTGTGATGTTTGTGTGGCATACTAAGCACTGTGAAATTAAGAGCTGGATTCTGTTTCCCAGTCAATAGTGTAAGAAACAGGGTCACTGCACTGCAACTGCACAAGGGAGTCTAGAAATGGCTGTTTTGACATCTTCTGGCTCACAGTATTTAAAGAAACTGAACCAGACTGCCAAGCCCTTACACATGTACTACGTGCACAGCTACACATGTATGAACTTCTGTGCCAATGTCTCACACCATAATCAGCTCAATGGGATATTTCAGCGTGGAAACTACGCTACAAAAGCAAGCTTTGGCAGGGAACAGGCCACCCTTCTCTCCCACGTTTAAGCTGGGGACAGAAGGTTGTGCAGTTAAGACTTAAATCCAGCAAGATTAGGATCTGTGATTATAATCTGATGTTTCCAAACAGAATTTTTCAAGTGCTGTTCATGAAATAGGAAAGATTATGCTTTTTAAAGAGACAACAGAACAAAAATAACCCCACCATACCTTAAAGAGCGTCACAGTAATTTCAACATTTTCAGGAACAGGCCATACCACCACCCCACGGTATGGGTTCTTGATTCCAGGCTGCCAGCTGTGAGCCTGAAGGAAGAAAAGGAACAATTATCTCAAAGCCATTACAGAAGTGCTGACTCGACTCCCACAGGACCCAGTGCATGTAGGTGATACGGCATCAACTCCAAAAAATCCACGTTCCTAAACATATGGCTCTGCTGAACACTCTAAGTGACACCATTAAGAGTGACAGCAAGGAAACTCACACCACTGGCAGCATTTTTTTTTTTCTTTTCCACTGATTTAAAGCTGTTCCTTGCAAGGTCCTAAACTGTAGTTTAAGTAAATAGCACAGGTCAGGATGCTCAAAGTCTTGCAAACATTTACAGCCATAAAGCCAGAGCTCCTGTAACAAGCTGAGCTTCATTTTGCTACCATCCAGAAGAAGGAATGCTTTTATTTAAAGAATACGCAAGTACAGCACATGGTGTAAGCTCAACCACATTTGTACCCAAATAGAGCAAAAAGACAGCTTCAGTTAAGAAAAAAAAAAGTTAAAACAATTCTTTAGAATACAGATTAAATGCTACTAAAACATTTACATTCTGAAGAATTAATAGGCTGGGATACCTACACCTAGAAAAGAAAATTAAAAACAAGTTAAATAACCTAAGAATTCCACCTTTCTTCAGTTAAGAAAAAAAAAAAGTTAAAACAATTCTTTAGAATACAGATTAAATGCTACTAAAACATTTACATTCTGAAGAATTAATAGGCTGGGATACCTACACCTAGAAAAGAAAATGAAAAAAAACAAGTTAAATAACCTAAGAACTCCACCTTTAAGTATCACTTTGGATTGATGCATGGTCTGTGTTTACATCTTAACATTTTACATTTTCAGCTAGTCCTAAAAAATACCTCATGTGAGTGTTTCTGCTTGGGAATGCTTTTTGCCAAGCTCAACCCTTATCCATTTTGTGATGCTGTAAGAGAAGGAAGGGAGGGATGCTGCTTTTTTTTATTTATTTTTTTTTTAAATTCTAGGGCATCTCTGGTTGCAGTTTTATACTTCTTCCAACACTCAGAACTTCAGATTAAGGATGCCTATTAGAAAAAAAAAAAGCTATAATAAATTTAGTAGGACTTGTGCCTCAGGTTCCGGAAGGTAACTGGGCAACTTTAAACATGAGACTGAAGCGTGAAAGACAAAGATGGTGAAACAGCCCCATCCAACCACAGAGAGGCAATAACTCCCTGCCAGTGTGTGCTGTAAGCAGAGCAGACTCCAGCTGCCAGGTCCTGTCTGACAGCCCCATCACACCTGCCTGCTGCTCCGTGAGCCCTCCTGCACTGAGCTGGGCTTTCACCAGAGCCTGCAGCATCACAGGTATCTCCAGTGGACTCACCCTCACTCTAATCCCTCAATCCTCACAACGCAGAGCTCTGTAGATTAACTGCAGGTGACAATAACTGCTAAGGCAGCAGGGGCAAGGAGATGAAGGACAAAGGGAGAGGCAGAGATGCTGGGAGAAGATGTGAAGCTGAAGAACAGGGAAGCTGCTGTCAGAACACAGCCTGCACAGCCACCAGAGAAGAGAGCCCTGCCTGCCTCCACAGCTACACCTCCACTGCACAGCACGCACATTTCCATCCCATTATTTTTATTTTCTTGCCAAACGTTGCCAGCTCTCCTGTGGTTTTATTACCAGTTTTTCCATTTTCAGTGTTTTGCTTAAACCCCCAGCTCCCAGAGATGCCTAATTAGATTAGAAACTTCAGTAAGTTTCTATGCTTTGTGTTTGCAAAGTGAACTTAAGTAACACGACTTGGGGCATCTGAAGAAAGGAATTAATATTTTAAAAATCAACTTGAAAGAACCTAATTTCTACTATTTTAATTCCACAAATTTCAGCCTAATCTCATTATTCTAAAGCAGGCCTGGATGAATTTCTGAATAACTGAGCAAACAACACTGTTCATAGCTTTACTCCACAAGTGTATTTTATAAGAAAAAGATATTTTGTGAGCAGCAAAACTCACCACAGTAGCTGTCATCCCTACCACAGCCACTCGAGCTGCAGCTTGCACCTCCCTTCCACAAGACTCACCATCCACCCCATCA
>NW_008583409.1:21353-44077 GCF_000691845.1 Merops nubicus | reverse complement strand
GGGGACGTTCAGCAGGCACAAGGCACCAATCTGGAGCCAGGCACACGTACAGCTGCCAGACAGCCTGTCCTCCTGTAGCATCTTGTAAGATAAATCAGCTCCTCCTTCCTAGGGGCAACTCTACCCTCTTTCCAGATACCAACTTTCACAAAACTAAGAGGACCTCACAGTGTGTCTGGAACTTGTGCTTTCCTGATGTTTTTGGCCAGTATTGAAAATTAAGTCAAACTTGCCTTCTCCAAGGTCTAAGCACTGACAGACTACTCAGCTGAGGATTGCTTGTTCCATTTATAAAACAAACTAGAAAATAAGCATTCACTAGCGCAGGCACAGCTTTACTTCAAACCCTTTATCAGCATTGCCTCCCACCAGGAGAGTTAGAGACACACAATAAACACACACAGATATATGTGATTTTCTGTCACTGTGACAGGCATGTCACTGAAAGCAGCAACCAGGAGACAAGCCCCAGCTAATGAGCTTTTAAAGCAAAGCTGTTCTGTGATCAGCTGAATGTTATTAAATCCTCCTTTGGCTTTGAAAACTAAACACTGTACCACACAAACAGTGACAGAAAAAGATAACATCAAAACTACGTCTGGGCTGTTGGGAAGGAGGAAGGGAAAGGGGAAAGCAAAGGGAGAAAACACACAGGAAGGGCTAACAACGATGATAATTTAAAATTAACATGGAGGATGTTATTCTAACGCATTATTTCGCATGTCAGAGACCTCTGCACTGCAGTGTCTTGAAGTTATATCTGGCCTATATAAAAAAACCTTTTCAATTCCCAAATTACACTCCTTGACTTTGATATGCGAGCTGGATCAAGCCACCTCTGCACAGCAGAATCACCAGCACTTCCAGAGAGGGGATTGATGTCAGGGCTCAGCCAAGGCGAGGTGCTGCCTCTGTACAGTTCATTTCCACCCAAATCCTCACCTACAACTGGATTTCCCATTGGGCTGTGCCTTCTAGACCCACTTCAATCTTATGTCTTATCAGGCTTCACTAGCCATCCCCCCTAGCCTCTGAAGCCAAGGCAAGAGAAGCAGCTAAGCAGAAGGGTGCCTCAGCCACAGCCCTCATCTCCTAAAACTGAGGGACAAGAGCCACGGCTGGGAAAGAGGAGCAGAAATGCTCTGCTGCATTTCAAGGAGAAACACAACTCCTTCCTTTTACTGCCCCTGGAAAAGGAGAGAAGGCGCCGCCGCAGGAAAGCTCTTTTAAAGCAGGGAACAGGAGCTACAGGAGGGGCTGCTGAAACACCCTATAAATAGAGCAGAGCTGCCAACGACATTGTCCAACCTAGGGCATCGCTCTGGCACTCAGCTGATGACTGCTACAGGAAGAAAGCTGTTTAAGAAAGGACAGGGAGGCGAGGCTACAGACTCACAAGCACTTCAGGCCACCCAGTTTTGAGCTCTTTCCCCAGTTTTCTCCCTAAATCAACAGCAGTTACAATCAAGACAGCCAGCTTTGCAATCTACTGTACATGATGCTGTGAACATCACATCATCTGTTCTGCTGTGCTTGAACTGGACAGAGATTTGATACTTCTGGAGTTTGGGCCTCTGGTTCCAATGAGAACGGAAGAATCTTTAAAAATAGACTGAGTTCACAAACTTACGGGGTCGGGTAGTGACAAAGTCCAGCATCCCATAAAATAATGCACATACCAAAGAGCCTACAAACTGTACTCAAAATTAGTGAAGCACTCCTGGAAACACTGCATCTGCCTTCAAGGGGGCTTCAATAGTCGATAGTTTCAAACACAAAGACAGAGCTCTGATATTTGTGCAAATTCTCAACATTTAGTAATACTTCAGCTACTATCAGCAATGTGCAGTCTCTTCACTCTTGGTACATGTCTACTTCTTGGTTGTGCAGAGCATTGGAGTCTCACACACCCCTCTCACCTCATGCACAGGCTAGACAAACTCAATTCTTGTGCTCCAGCAGTTTCTCCTGGGGAGCACAGAACTGATTTGCTTTTATGAGTGGGCTTGATCATAAAAGTAACATTCCAGCCATTGCTGAAACTCTTGTAGCAAATGGTGAAACATTAGAAAAGACTGAAGCAGCTCCATCTAGTTCAGCATATGGCAATACACTGATTGAACAAAAGCTGAGACCAACTCACTCGAGAGCTGCCTTTGGTACACCACCTTTTCTTATATTACCCATGCGGGGCTGATCTTGAGCACTGCCTCCCACTTGGGAGGCAAACATGGAGGATGACAATTAACAGAGGTTCTGAAGAAGATGATGACATTGCACAGCTTTCCAAAATACAAAACTTGGAACAAATCAGGTAATTTCATAAACATTTATTTTTGAAGCACTCTCCTCCAATCTGAAACCCAGTTACTATCTGTTCTCTGTAATACAATAAAGTATATAAACATTTATAAATCCAGTGTCATACTCTTAGAATCATAGGATCATTGTGGTTGGAAGAGATCTTTCAGATCATCAAGTCCAACCAATAACCTAGCACTGCCAGGTCACCACTAAACCATGCCCTGAGTACCACAACTACACACCCTTTAATACCTCCAGGGATGGTGACCACCACTTCACTGGGCAGCCTGCTCCAGTGCTTGACAGCCATCTTGGTGAAGAATGTTTTTTCTAATGTCCACTTTAAACCTCCCTGGTACAACTTGAGGCCATTTGCTCTTGTCCAAACACTTGTTACTTGGGAGAACAGACTGTATCCGACCTCGCTACAATCTCCCTTCAGGTAGCTGTAGAGAGTGATAAAGTCTCCTCACAGCCTCCTTTTTTTTTTTCCAGGCTAAACAACCCCAGTTCCCTCAGCCACTCCTCATAAGACTTGTGCTCTAGACTCTTCACCAGCTTTGTTGCCCTTCTCTGGACATGCTCCAGTACCCTAATGCCATCCTTTGTAGCAAGGGGTCAAAAACTCCATGCAGTATTCGAGGTGCAGCCTCACTAGTGCTGAGTACAAGGGAACAATCACTTCCCTAGTCCTGCTGATGCAATACTACTAGTACCACCACACTACTTCTGATACAAACCAGGATGCTGTTGGCCTTCTTGGCCACCTTGGCATACTGCTGGCTCATATTCAACTACCTGTCAACCAAGACCCCTGGTCCTTTTCTGCCGGGCAGCTTTCAGCCCCTCCTCCCCACGCCTGGAGGCTTCCACGGGGTGGTTGCGACCTGGCAGTTGGCCTTGTTGAATTTCATACCATTGGCCTCAGCCCATCAATCCAGCCTGTCCAGATCCTTCTGTAGGGCCTCCCTACCTTCAAACAGATCAACACACACACCTAACTTGGTGTAGTTTGCAAACTTACTGAGGGTGCCCTCAATCCCCTCCTCCAGATCACTGATAAAAGATATTAAACAGAACTGGCCCCAGTACCGGGCCCTGGGGAACCAGATTTAACTCCAGTCACCACCACTCTTTGGGCCTGGCCATCCAGCCAGTTTTTCGCCCAGCAAAGAGTACACCCACCCAAGCCATGAGCAGCCAGTTTCTCAGGCAGAACAGTGTCAAAGGCTTCACTGAAGTCTGGGTTGACAACATCCACAGCCTTTCCCTCATCCACTAGGCAGGTCACCTTGTCATAGAAGGAGATCAGGTTCATCAAGCAGGACCTGCCTTTCATGAACCCATGCTGACTGGGCCTAATCGCACTGCTGTCCTGTATGTGCCACACAATGGCACTCAAGATGATCTGCTCCATAATCTTCCCTGGCACTGAGGTCAGACTGACAGACCTGTAGTTCCCCGAATCCTCCTCCCAGCCCTTCCTGTAGACGGGTGTGTCACATTTGCTAACCGCCAGTCCACCGGTGCCTCCCTGTTTAGCCAGGACTGCTGCTAAATGATGTAAAGTGGCTTGGTGAGCACTTCCACCAGCTCCATCAGTACCCTTGAGTGGGTCCCATCCAGCCCCAACAACTTGTGTGTGTCTAAATGATGTAGGAGGTCACTGACCATTTCCTCTTGGATTATGGGGGGTTAATTCTGCTCCCCATCCCTGTCTTCCAGCTCAAGGGACCGTGGACTCAGAACAACTGGTCTTACCATTCAAGACCGATGCAAAGAAGCCATTCAGCACCTCAGCCTTCTCATCCTTGGTTGCTATATTTCCCCGCCCATACAACAAAGGATGAAAATTCTCCTTAGTCTTCCTTTTGCTTTTGATGTATTTACAGAAACACTTTTTACTGTCTTTTATGGCAGTAGCCAGATTAAGCCCTAGTTGGCCTTTGGCCTTTCTCATTTTCTGCCTGCATAGCCTCATGGAATCTTTCTAGTCCTCCTGAGTGGCCTGTCTTGTCTTTCATAGGCCACAGACATTCCTGTTCCTCCTCACTTCCAGCCAAAGCTCTCTGTTAGCCAGGCTGGTCTTCTTCCCTGCCACTTTGTCTTAGGGCACACCGGGATGTCCTGCTCCTGGGCCCTAAAGACTTCCCTCCTGAGCAATGCCCACCCTTCCTGAACGCCTCTGTCCTTCAGGACTGCCTCCCAAGGGACTCTGTTAACCAGTCTCCTAAACAGGTCAAAGCCTGCACTCCAGAACTCCAAGGCACAGTTCTACTGACCCCCTTCCTTACTCCCCTAGGAACTGGGAACTCTGCCATTTCATGATTGCTATACCCATGATAGCCTCAAGCCTTCACATCACCCACAAGTTCTTCTCTGTTCATGAACAACAGCTCTAGCAGGGAGCCTTCCCTAGCTGGCTCTCTCATCAGCTGCATCAGGAAATTATCTTCCACATGCTCCAGGAACCTCCCAGACTGTTTCCTCTCTGCTGTATCGTATTTCCAGCAGACACCTGGTAAGTTGAAGCTCCCCATAAGTGGTAGTGTTTGTGAGACTTCTCCCAGCTGCTTATAGAACATTTCATCTGCTTCTTGATCCTGGTTGGGTGGCCTATGACAGACTCCCACCATGAAATCTGCCCTGTTGGCCTTCCCCCTGATTCTTATTTGCAGACACTCAAGCCTATCATCACCATCACTGTGCTCAGAACAACCAAAACACCCCCTAACATACAGGGCTGCTCCATCACCTTTCCTTCCTGGCCTATCCCATCTGCAGAGTTTATAGTAACCCAGCACAGCACTCCATTTCTGCAAATCATCCCACCATGTTTCCATGATGGCAACTCTATCATAAGATTTCCTCCTCACTCTTCCAGGAAGGACTGGGAGGCTGCAAAACCAAAAAACCCTACCAAATCTACACCAGAATTTTTTTCCCAATTCTTGGAGGGAGGAGGGGAGGAACCAACCAAACAACAAAACATAAGAGCATGAGAGAGACTGAATATAAATCTTCCCTTACAGTCACCACTCAGCTGTCTAGATTACAGAATACAAAACAATCATTTAAATTTAAGAGAAGGTAAACTTGAAGTCAGCCCCAAATCAGGAACTTTGGTTTCAAACACGAAGTCAATAAATGCCACCACCAGCTGTTCATCACTTCATCGTGAAGAAAAGGCAGATGCAAGCAAATCAGCTAAGCAGAGCATGTTATAGAAGTCAATTCCCCTGACCCTGCATGCAGGGGATTTCATGACCTGGTACATAGGCCATTCCTATCATGACCAACTCTGCTCACTGCTGCTTACAGTTTTCCTTAGCTCCAAAAATAATTTTTAAATCTTTCCTACCTTCCAGATCCAAAATATTACATTATTTCAAGAGCCTACCCTTTCAGATGCTTGATGTTACCTGCCTGCTTTCTCCCTTCCTCACTACCAACTCATCTCATCCTGTCTCTGTTGTGCAGGAGTTACTTTCATGTAAGACCTTAGAGCTGACCATAATACTTTAAGCCCACTGTAAATTATGGAACAGTTTGTATTTATTTATGAATCAAAAATATGTTCCTATAACCAAGCCCTCACTGTTTTCTTTTAAAAGCAAGTCAGAAGTGGACCTACCATTATTCCTCAGCTGCAGCCCCAGGACTAGCTTTATTTGTGAGTCAGCAAGCTGCTGCTTTTCTTTCTCTGATAAAATTTTTGCCAACTGCCTATGATCAGACCAGCTCTGCTACTTGTCTCTGTGACAAGCTGTGCAGGGCACAAGAACCAAGCAGGAGCTCAAATGGCTCCAGCAGTGCTTAGGGCAACCCATCCTGTAAGGATAATCTCTCTCCTTCAGCATTAACCAGGCAGAACACATAGACAGGAAGAAGGAAAAAAAATAATTAATGAGTAACTCAAAGAGAAGGAACTGACACTAAGCAGCCAGATCCTTCATCTGGGGCCTCCATGCCAGCCACGCAGCTTGTGGAAACCAAGCATTGCTCTGATGTGCTCTATCTGGTGAGTCCCACCAAAGTCACACATCACCTGGGGACAGCCACAGGTCAGCATGATCCAGCTGCTAACGGACCTGCTGGAAAAACAATGCACTGTGAAAAGCTTCTGATTCCCCCACACTAAAGGAAACATCAGCTGGCAGTTTGTGGGTTGCTGCTTCTCCTGTACCATAGTTTGGTATCACAAAGGGAGGAGACAAATTAAAGACTGAACTCCAGACTACAGCTTCCATCCCCATGATCATCTTGAAATCACTGTGCCTGGCCCACAAGTTAAGGAGGCTGGACACCACAACAGTGCTCCTGTCACACTCCTGCCCTAGGATGTGGTCCAAGAAAACCCAGCACATGCCCAAGAAGGAAGCTCAAAGCCCTGGAAACGCCAGGCAGACATTGTTCAACCCATTGCTGTCAGTGTCCCTTGAGAGTAAGATGAGGAAACTAGCAGATTCCAACTGATCTTCCCACGAATGTCTTCAATTCATCATCACTACTCAAAAGCTACAGAAAGATTGCTAAGCTTGGAAAATGAGCAAAAATTTGTCTACACCAGGCAACAGATTCTCTAGCACTGGGCTAGCTGCTGTTCAAGCTTACATTCACACATACACATTTCATGACATATCCCTTAAATACATGATTCATGTTATTTCTTTCACCAAACTTAGCCTTGTATGTTGTGGGCAGAGAATAAGGCTCAGATAAAAAGCCTCTTCCCCTTCTCATCACGTTTCTGGCCTTATGTATTTGGCTTCATATTAAAAAACAAAACTGAATGCAGAGTTCTTTTTCTCATACTTTTCTGGGATATTCACCACCGTACCTCAGAACGTCACCAAAATTTAACTTTATAGGGTCCCTGGAAAAGGGGAGGGTATTATGGCACCCAATTTACAAGCAGCAAATGAATAGCTAGTTTCCATTAATTTGGCATGGTCTGCTTAAATCAGCAACAACCTTATTTTATAGGGATTAAGCATGAAACAATCTTTTGTTTTGTCTTCCAAAGCAGACTTTTTTCACTTCAGCTATAACGATGGCTGCTCAACACTGCTGCAAGTCACTCCCCATGCCCCACACACCCACAAAATGGCAAGATACATCAAATCTAGCTTTAATATTTTATCTAGCCTCAGTCAAGAAATTTATAGATGAGGATGTGACAAAACTGAACTCCCTAAGGCAGCATTTAACCACGTAACAGGAAGGCATTCTGTACTTCTCATGTCCTATATCTTCTTTAACAAACACCCTCCAACTTCTTGCAGGATTAAGCAGTTTTGCTCACCACTCAGTCCTCACGTTCTCCCTAACCACTATGTGCTTAACAAGGCAGCAATGCTGTAGGAAAGCAATTTGCAGGTGCCTTATTAAAGACTATATCATAACCCTAAAATGGTATGCACTGACCATTAGAATGACTCATCCTAATTTTGACCACTTCCATTTGCAACCCAGTATGATTTTGTTACCTCACTAACAAGCTGAGAAGCCCCAGGAGCTCCATCACTGAACTGTGCTGGTCCCAGGCAGCCATCGGCACGTCGGAGTCACAATGTGCCTTTGTAGCTCCCAGCAGTGCAGAAGCTGGTAGTGACAGGCAGGGCTGGCACTAGGCAATGAAGTAGCCAGAAAAGGCAACAGATTGCCAAGGACAGTGAAACAGGTGACCCAACTGCTGCTTATTTATGGCATATCCTTGCAAAAAGGCTGGGCGGGCTGCTGTTGCAGACAACAAGGGATCCTTTTTACTCCCTGACCCTCTGATTCTCTTGGCTCTGCTTTCACTGTTCAAGTCCCTTCCCTGTTCCAAATGTTGTTCCTTCCCCTCTCTGTTTGAAGTTTTTGATAAACCTGCAGCAGAAGTGCTGAAATGACAGGCAAGGCACCTTCTTTTCAGCTTTGATACGAAAAGGATCTTTGAAGAATAATTGTCAGGCTCTCAGAAGCAAGTGCAAATTTGATTCTTTGGTGGTGTGTAATTCAACCATAGGCCTGTATGTGTCCACAGGAATAGCACAAAGTACCTCCTTGACATCACTTCTCTTTTCAAATTGAAATTTCTTAGTTCAAAGCCTAGAAATGCAAGAGCATCTCAGTGAAATGAAGGTAAACATATTTACAACACATTTTCCCACACTAGAACAAAGACATTCCTCCCACATTCAAAGGAGAAAAAAAAAAAAAAAAAGACAAATCCAAAAGCCCAGGGCCTGAAAACCTGGGGGCAACATACCAGTGTGACATGGTACTGAAGAGTTAAGCAAGTCCACAGCTACTAGTTTCACTTTCTGTAAACTATGGATGCTGATAACCATCTAAATGAGCCTTGAAGAGTTGTGGGGAGCCCCACCTACCTGATTTTGAAGACAGACAACACCTGCACCAACAGACAGGTGACTTCCTCTGCTTTCTAAGCAGAAGGCTCATTTTAGTTCTGGGATTGCTCAGTAATTCTGCCAAATACAGCCCAACTGCAAACCATCATTTTCTGTGGACTTCCGGTACACACAATGAAGATGACCAGCAAACAGTGTCGTCTTGACATGTCTCTTGAAAAGCATCAAAATCTGACTTGCCCAGAGAGAAGAGATCCCAAAATAGAGCAGTAAGTAACTTAAATCCGCATTAAGGTCAGTAACTGCTGGATACATTTATGGTATCCATCAGACTGCCATTTACATGCTCTAAGTGGTTATTGCTTTTCATTTGCAATACTTCAAAGCTTGCTATAATTTAACATATCTACAGCTCCTATTCTGTTTTCTACAGTAACAACTAGAATATTCAGAATATTCTCAACCATCCTGTGAGTCTGTGAACTAATATTGGGATAGCCTCATCATCCCTAACAATCTGAAAAGTTCAGAAAAGAAATCAAAACCTCCAAAGAAGCACTTACAACATCTTTACAGTAAGTTAAGAACTCATCCCCCTCCTACTTCTCAAAGAAGCTGAAAAACATAGAAAATTATTAATGCTTTGTACTCACTGAGCTCTAAAATAGGAGGAAATATTCATTTGACTTGCTTCCAAGAAAGCAATTAGATGAAAGAAATATGTTGAATAAAGTATTTTACTGGCAGGATGACTAAGAGATCAAGCACATTTATTGATCTACAGTCCTGGACCCAAACAGCTCAAATCATATCAACTACCTAAGCTTCAAAATTAACTCCATCCCCTGCCCAGGCCTCAGGGCCACTCAGCTTCTTTCAAAGTACTTTTGTGAGGTCTTAGTAAGCATGAATTACTTTTGTTAGCAAAAGATTTTTTTTTTTTTCTGAGTCTTAGGTAAATCTGCCAGTTTATCCAAGAGGCTTCTACCTCCTGGTGTTCAAAGGAGGACACTCATGGGAGGACATATCCTGGAATTTTATGGCCCAGCCGAAAAAGTTTCAAGCCCAAAAAGCTGAGCTAGCATCAGCAAATCCTCTCACCTCAGTGACACGTTGCCATTGGAGCCTACAGCATCATGCCCATAACATCACAGGCAGAAACCTATCACTTCAAAGTCTTACTGGACATTTGTTAGGGCTTCTGTTTCTGAACATATTCTGGATCTCAACAAACCAGTCATTTGTGAACAATACCTTGCTTTTCACCAAGCTTTTCAGGGTTACAGTGCTTGTGTAAGTATTGAATTCACTGTTCTAGTTTATCTTTTTTTTTTCCTCTCTGTTCTACAGAAATCAAACTAAAACAGAAAGGTTTATAATAGGGTAAGTCACAACAGACACCATACATACATCAGCAGTTACTGCCTAGATGTACAACATGCTACAAACCATTTGGTAACTTGAGTTACTTCATCTTTCAGTGAAAGAGGAATACTCTGACTGGCTTTACTAAGAGTGGAATAGGAGCAGTTATCTTATAAAAGGTGCCGGACTAAGTTCACACCTTTGTTTACTCACCAGGTAACACCTTTGGGTTTTCATACCCTAAACCAGAATTTAGGATGCACACACTAGGGGAGGCATTTGGTTGTGCTGTCACTTTCAGTCAGTAACCAGTCTTTAGACAAAACAGTTTAGAGTAGCTTAGACTTCAACTTAAAAGACCAATACAGCAAATATGCATGACAGTCAGAAAAAGAGTATAATTAAAAAGTCTCTCCTAAGTAGAGCACAAAACTGTCTAGCACATTTTCTAAACATTTATGTTCTTCAACATATAATTATTTTAAGATATCTTCTATCATGGGTGCCCTCTCTCCAGAGTTCTTGGAGTTATCATGTTGAGTTGTATCATAAAGGAAAAAAAAAAAATAAAAGGGGGCTTAGATCATCTCTATTTAACTGAAGCATTAAAGAAATATTAAAACCTGACCAGTGGTTAGGGCATTTCCTTTCCCCAGGTAATTTGTGTTGGGCTTTGTGAGCATTAGGACAGATGGAGGACAGTCCTACACCAGAGGACACAAAGCAACAGAAGAAATCCTGCAATATGACCAGCATTCAAAGGCCTTTGCTTGCCTCCCCTACACATAGGTTCCCACCTCTTGGGACAACAACAACTGACTGTTAGAATTCACAAAAGACTTTTACTCTTACTAGTCAATAATGCAATACCATACAAGACACTGGAGAGGTTTAGCAATGCTTGCACTTGTTTCAATCTCAGTGTAAATGGAGAGTGTATTGGAGGGGGTTTAAGCTTAATTTTCTTTGGAAACCATGCCACACATCCAGACTGTCTCACCTTTCCCTTCACCCCAGGCCCAAGGGAGGCCCCACGGAGGCTAACTGCATCTCACTGTCAGAGCAGTACAATTCAACAGTCTAGACAAACCAAGCACCATTTAACAAAGAGACAGTAATCTCATAAGGCTTTCAGATTTCTTACTGCAGAAAGAACAGTAAGGTGAAGCCTTCGTAAGAGAGGGTTACTCTGCTTGCAAACTTTTACATATCAAAAAATCCCAACCCTGTGCAAGACAAAGTAGGAATGCCCAAATTCTGAAGAGACTTCACTTGGAGCTTCCCTTTCCTCAGGCTACCTAGTCATTAGCCATAAAACACAAATTCACAGGCTTCACCAGAGTGTTTGTTGAAGCAAAACGTTGAAATTCATTTCAGAATTACACTGCTGGGCTGAAAGAGACTGCTTTTATTCTTTTTGATTTGTAGTATTTTTGAGTTGTGAAATAGCCTCTTACTCAGACTTTGTCTTCCTATTGCAGGGATGTCAGTTTCTTTTTTTTAAATTATGTTTAATATACTTCTAGTAGTGAAACAGATTCTCCTTCCTAATTAGGTCTAGCAATTAATAATTGTAATTGAACTGATGATGATAGAGTTCTGCTAAACAAATAACTGAAGCTGAAATCAGAGTTAAGTGTTTCCATAAATTAGCACTGACATCAACAGCAGCTTAGTCTCAATTTTATGGAAAAACTGAGTTAAAAAGAAACCCAATTAAAATATCTCATTTGTTTGGCCACTCCACACACTCAAGAAACCAGTCCCTCCAACAGCTGACCCTCCTTGTCACTGAAACTGGGACTTATTAAGCAATCCACTAACCTTGGAGGATTTTCTTCGGCTTCTTCTTGTCCAAACCACCACTAGTTTATCTGGCTGCCTGTTGAAGATAAGGAAGAAATGGCTTAATTTACAACAACATCCATAAGTAAACAGTTTACATTAAAACTCTTACAATACCTAATGACATCCTTAGTAGAGACATTATCTCTTAAAAACAGCCCATTTAAAAAACACTCTCAGCATCAGCCATTTAAGAGGAAAAATGTGTATTTATAGAAAAAAGCTGTCCTCCAATCCACACACCAATGTCATCACTCTCCTCTTGCTCTCCTTGCCTCTGGGCATCTCCCCAGAGCCAGCAGCATACCTGAGCAGAAATTGTTCCATGGGGCAGAGAACAGGATTCAGCCTCTTTAAAGACACCTTGTAAACAACTGGGTACCCAAAACAAACAATGCAAACTCTAGTTTAAATTTCTGTACAGAAGCATTGTAAATGTACTGCTAAATAACAAAGAAAAACAGCAACTTCACTTCTTCATCCCCAAAGGATTATTTTTTCTACCTGTATACTTCAAACATCAACAGAATCAAGTCCTATACTACTCCTTCAAAACCTCCTTGGATGACCACAGAGAGATAAATCAGTGCCTCCTCTGCCTCTACTCGTTAGGGCAGATGTGCTGAAACTCAGCACAGCTCTCCAAGAACTTGTTTCTTTGCTGTTTGTAATGCATGTAGATAGAAACCTCAATAAAGGACAGGTCTAGTACAAATTATTTTCTCTTTACATTTCTTAAGCTTTATTTCAATTTTAATAATTAAAGGCCTATTATTTCTGCCTTACTAGTTTTACAGTTGCCTCTGAGTGATTTTTGATATTGACCTAACTTCCAGGCATTTTTTTAACTTGGCCTGTGATACACTTCCCACTGTATGACGACACTTCTGGTCCTCCTTCCAGACCCATGACCCCTCTTCCGGAGACTCCTGACCCTCTGTTCCAGCTTTATTCTCTGGTTGATGACCCAAATTCCATTAGCAAGCCTGACTGCAAATACATCCACAAATGGAGTTCACATTTCCATTTATAAGTACTAAACCTGAAACTCTGCCTGGAAAAAAAAGTCGTTACTCAGATTTTTGAAACACTGGTATAAGAATCCTTGCATTTCTAAAGCCAACAGTTAAAAAATAAATACAGAGGGAAAAATAAAAAAGGATATTACCAAGAAAAAGTCAAGATACAATGTTCTCAAATCATTATATAAGTGAAACCTCCCAAAATTTACATAAATAGAATATTCTAAGTTTTTAAAAAAGCAGTGTTCCCATGGCTATCTCAGTATTTCACCACAGGGAGATACCTACTTCATAACCAACTTTTCAGATGAAAAGCCAACTGTTTTAATAGTAATTTTAAGCACTGAAGTGCTAGCCACTATTACATAACTTCCCATTGAGCTATTCATAACTTTTGCAGGCTACAATAAAATTAATACATCACCTATGATCAACATTTAAACCCTACCAGAACTAAAGTTCTCCTCAGAAAACAGAGTTAAATGTGTCCCAATTTCCTCTGCAAGATCTACAAGTTTTTTTTTGCTATTCTGTATTGAACCTCACTCCTTTAATATATCCTTGAACCTCACTCCTTTAATATATCCCTTAATTTCCAGGTTGGGATAAGCTGAAAGTGAAATAACCTACTGCATTTTAAACTGTGTAAAAACACTCTTACAGCTTCTGTAGGTGACCTAAACTGTAGGCTAGCTCTGCTTGTGGCTTCCCCTGCAAAATTTTGCTTGGTAATGAGGTCATCCTGCTGTACTTCAAAAGCTCTTTGCTCTTTGAGTTGGATGGGCTAGGTTCTCATCTGTTGGCACACATCCCCATTTACTTTGATGGGAGCTGTGTTTGTGCCACCAGGAGAAAAAAACACCCCCAAGCAATTTCCTTGAAGCAAAGCAATCCAAACCCATGCCTACAATAAACAATTTTTTTCCAGAGTTATTTCAGTTTGCACTTTAAAGCTGACTTACTCTCATTTCAGAAATGAGCTTATGAATCAAATATAATTTAACCTTGACTCATTCAATTCTAAGCTTGCCTCTGAGCACAAAAAAAAAATAAAAAGCCAAAATCTGGGGAAGTTGGGGGCTGGAAGGGGAAAAAAAAAGTTAAAAGATCATGCATCCCTGCAGTACCAGTGGCTACACCAAGGATAACCTCCCCTCCAAGAGAGGGACTCTGTGTCCCAGGAATCACACAAAGAACATCTGCGGAGGGAAAGGCAGGACAACGCCTGCTGAGGTCAACAGGAAGAGCACAAGTCCACAGTGCCACCAGCTCTCCACCTCTCCTGCCCCTCACCTAAAGGAGGCAGTGCTTGGCAGAACGCCTCTTCCCTGTTTCCCTTTGCCAAGGCAGCCAGCTGCTGTACTTGTGGAGGCCTTGGCCTTCTCAGGTGTACAGGAACACATGTAAGAGACAGAAAGACATTGACTCTGCATGGTATACTTTGCAGATCATTAAAATACTGGATACCAACACATGGATTTCAAGAGTATATTTTCACAAGTTTTCATCAGAAGAGTACTCAGGTCTCCACAGATGCCAAGAGGGAGGCTAAGAAGGATCTTGTACAGTTCACTTCCTCTCCTGCAGCTCCAACTCAGGTCACAGTGATGCCACTTTGTCCCTCTAGATCAGTTTTGATCTTGTCTCATTTATCTTTGCATCAGAAGTGATTTTTTCTTAAAACTGCATTGGATCATCTCGGAAACGTGCCACAAGCTGGACAAGTGATGCAGCACATCCAGCTCCACCTGGTGCTAACATCTAAACCAGGAAGCCTGGTGATCATCATCACCTCAGAGCAATGGCCCAAAAACAGTTATACAGGTGTGCAAACAAATGGGCCAAGAGAAGCAAGACAACAAAGAAAAGCAGGGAAAGAGAAGGAGCATCAGTACCAAATGGAGGGATTCACAGTAGGAATGAAACCACACCTGCATTCGTGCAATGTAGAGGCTTTTTCATTAGGAGTACTCTAGAAGAGACCTATGGCTATGTCTCAAAAAGTAGAGAAGAGTGAAGAAGAGACTATATGCAGACAGAACACAGTTATTCTGGAAAGCTAAGTAGCATAAAGCAATTGTCAGGATTGACAAGCCTCAATGCAGAAATCCTTCCAAGTTTGGACAGAAAAAAAAAATGATGGGCAGTAAAACAAGCTAACAAGCCAGTCATCTCCTGTGATACTGGTATTCACGTGTCCCAGGTTGGTAAATGACCTCACATTCAATGCAAATTCTTTCAGCTCATTTCCAAGCATTTCACTGCTCACTTGGCTTTGCACAGTTGACAGAGTTGCTCCAACGTGGTCCTCCGGCGGGAGCTGCATCTCCATCACATACACCCACAGTTGTCACTGGGCCTGGATTTATTTCCCAATTTTGAAGAGCTTCCTCTGCCAGGAATGTAAAGAACTACACTAACACAAAAAAGCCAACTGCAGTCTCAATTCAGATGGAGAAGACCAAGGCACACTGATGGGAGAGCAGGAGCAGCACTTGCTCCCCTAGGCTCTTTCACCAGGATATTTATTTTGTTAAGTACTGAGTACACTTTGCTCCTTCAGCTTCAAGTATGAGAGGAATCCCCATCCACAAGTACTTTACCAAAACAAAACAAGGAAGGTCATCATGATATGAAGACAGAAAACTTAGCCAAAAAGAATGGGGAGAAAAGAGATGGGAAGAGAAGAAAATATCCTGAAGGATGAGTTTCCCCACTGAGTATACCACAGGCTTAACTGAAACAAAACAGAAGCAACTGTAGTTTTTCTAAGGGATTTTCTTCAAGAAAGTCACAAATCCAACAATTTAGAAGTATCTCCAGAGAATTGTTTTTATAAATGAAGCCAAGAGCAACCTTCTCTTCCACGATCTGTTCATTGCTCTTTTATGCCAACACAATTCTAGAAGCCCAGCTCATATTTTAATCGACAAATTTGCATTCAACGTTATTTGTGATGTCTCAGTACCAGGACATGGCCCAACACACATAATGCAGTTTGCTCATTTAAAGCATTTCCATAGTATTTCCTACTTCAGATTTCTCCCCACCTTCAACATCATAAACCCAGGCTGCTCATTAACCAACAATAAAAGCAAATAACTTCTGAAGGATTAGGCTGAAGACTAATTTTAGTATTTTTTTTTATAAGTTTGCTTTGTAAACTCAGAGATCATTCTGAATACAAAACCCACAATGGTGCAAGCTGAACAAATACTAATCATCAGCTATAAAACAAAAAAAACTAAAAAATTAATTTTCTGTGCTGGATGAAAAATATTTCTCATTCCTTTAAATCTTTTACATAGTCACTGATTCAGCTCCAGCAAAGCCAGTATGTTTAAAGTAAGGTATAACAACACTAACACTAAGACAACGGGGTTAGAGGGGGAAAGAACTGGGTTTTAGCTCTACAGCTACAACTCCATAATTGCTTCAACGTACACCAACACTACCAACCCTTCTGTGGGGGTATTTAATACTAAACCAACATGACTGCCTTGGTAGTGCTTTGCATTTCACCCCATTCCAGTGGGCAGCACTGCCACAGGAGCAGCAGCTCTCTGGGAGGGGCTGGGAAGGAAACCAGCAGCACTGGGGCATCAGGCACTGCCACTTGAAAGGCAAGGACCCAGTGGGGCACTGACTGAAGGCTCCAGCTTGGATCCAAAAAAGTCATCTTTTATAAAGATCTACCAGAAACCTGTATTTGCTATTTACTCATTTTTGTGTGATTCACAAGAAAGCATTAAGGAAGAAAAGCAACTTATAGCAGTAAACTTATTTTATTATTTCCAAGTAAAATCTACTCAGCAAAGAAGCAAGGAAGATTATAGTTTCAGAGGTTGTGGCTCAGAAAAAGAGCTTCATTGCTGACCTGCATACTAACTAAAATAGATTTGAAATACAGATTAATAAAGTATCTATAATTCAAAACCATGCCTGCTTTTCCTGTCAGATGGAAGCCATGATTCTGGTATCTTCAAGTCTCATCAAGTGATTTTGTTTTTTTAATAAAAAGGATAAAATACTGGAATTAGACTTTGCCATAGCCACAATTATTAAATAAAGCAATGAAAACATTGCACAGACTGGAAAAAACTACGTCATCTGATCACCACCTTATATGCCGCCTACTTGACCGATTGAAAAGGAGGTTGTGTAAGACTCAGGGTCTTCTGGGGTTTGGTTTGATCATTCCAGGAAATATTTGGCACAATATTTTGCTTACAGAGCTCTCCAAATATAATTTGTAAAAGAAGAACATAAAAGGTATCGGTCTCCCATTAGCTCTTGTTTATAAACGTTTTAGCAGAAGCAGATAACATTAACCAGGACCTATTTCTCCATCAAACTTACCACTTGATTTAAAAAAAAAAAAAAAACACACCATCCTTACACACACCACCCACACCACACCACTGTAAAAGACTTAGGTTTAGAATCTATTGTTGGAAAGAACTGCAAATGCACTTAACTTTAATTATGGCAAATGAAGCCGATGGCAAGACCAATTACTAAAAGCCTTTTGGTGAAAGGACAGAAAATAGGCAACATTATTTGTCTCTGTAACAAGGTATCATTACATTTAATAACATTCAATAATCTTTCAATGCCTGTAATGCACAAAGCACCTTTTTTGTCTGCATACAGAGACACTACAGCCTGCACATTTGTTTTAGCATCAGATTGCTAAGTGTTGGGGTTGGACACATTTTCTTTGCCTTTTTTTCAGCTGAGCTTGTTTTATTCTGTGTTTGATTTGAACTGCATTAATTATTACACTCTGCTAGATTACTCTCATGAAGCAAGCCTAAAAGAGTATAATTAAAACAACAGTGGTGTTAGCACAATAGCATGCAGATGCACCTATTGAAGAATAAAAATAATTACTTGAATACTAATGAAGTACTTCTGATAAGAATTTTTAAATAATAATAATCATAACAATAATAACAATCTTTTGTCTCCTCTGTGTTGTACATACCTGCATGACATAGAGGGCTTTCCTTAGGAACCAGTCCCAAACACCACACAGACTTCTACACAACTGCTAGAATGCTATCAAGGCTCTCTGACGGTCTCTTAAAAATTCATGTGATCTGTTCTATATTACCATTAATTTGGGATGAATGTTACTTTTCCTCATTTTACAGATAATTACTTTGAAAAGTTCTCTTTGCAGTGTGGTTTTCTACACTGGGACCTACACTATCTCATGTACTACCATTAGCCAAGGAACTAATCAAGCAATGGCCTTTCATGATCCTTGCATCAAGCTTTTTCCTCCAGAATTTCCTGTTGGTCACAATCAATGAAATTCCACAGCTGTCTTCAACTCCAGGAAGTGCAGTCAAGTCACCACTGATGCTTTAAACAGGCCTGGAGACTCTGTCAAGAATGATGTCATGTGTTGATGCATTTGCCAAATGAGCCCCCTTGCTGAGTGAGCAAGCACCTATTACAAGAGCCAGAAACATTAAGGGCAAAATAAAACGTATGGATAAAACCCATCTGAGCTAATTATAAGATACATTACAAGATGAAGCTTTGTATTTCAGGAAGGGGTTTGGGGTTTTCTTCCCTACCTCTCCTTAACTTCAGTGGTGAAGCTGTCAGTACTCTGACACTCTTCCATGGTGGAAGTTCATAGAATGGATCATAGAGTGTATTGGGTTGGAAGGGACCTCTAAAGGGCATCTACTCCAACCCCCCTGCAACAGGCAGGGAGTTCAGGGTATTCAATATACTCTGTAACCACACATCATTCAGTGTGGTTGTCTAAGATGCCAAGACACCTCCACCAGCAAATTAAGGTAGGATGGCTGACATGTTCACCCAGCCTAGCCTGTCTGCTCCCAGATCACTGCAGACTCCTGCATAAGGCCTGTGATAAGACTCCTGAACCATCTCAGAGTGTCACCAAACCAGATTATCTGAATCAAAACATCAATCTCCCAACCTAACTCCTTGCAGAATACGCACCAGGCCTCTAAAATAAGACAAAGCTTGTTCTTCCCTCACTGCACCCATCCAGTATTCTTAGCAAGGCTGGGAAATTTCAGACAATAAATCATTAAAACTGGCACAGCAAGAGGACAGCACAGCTGAGATCCCTCCACTTCTGTATCTCCACTTTCTACACTTAACACTGAAAATTCCTCCTTCATTTCTTCCCACCAGAGGTCTCTACATATTTTTTTTCAAGACTACGCAAGCTGTCAGAAGACCAGGATTTCCCTTGTGAACTGAATTTCAGGGGGTTTTAATACATTTGCAGCTAAACAGCCTGGCCTCTACAAGATTATGTTTCAAGATTGTGCTCTGCTTTTCAAAAGAAGCTCCGGTCTGGCTTTGCTGGGTTTCAACCAGGAAGGGACAAAGTGAGACACTACAACTATTTTACACATGCAGTCAGAACTAGTGAATCTGCACAAGATCCGTTTGCAAGGCTGAGCCTGGAATGTGTAGTATGTACTGCTGATGACTTGGGTTTCTTAAACCAAACACAAACGACGTTTGCAGAATGAGCTGGATTAAACAAAGCCCAAGTTCATCCATTATTCAGAACAAGCGACGAGGACAGTTTCAGCTTCATCTTCCAAGGAGTTATTGCAGTAGAGGATTTTGAGCAAAAGGCACTCGACAGGACTATCTAGGAAAAATCTTTTCTTCTTGCAACAGAATTTTCTATTCTAGAATACACAAACTGACCCTTGTCTTCAGAAATTGTGTTCTTTAGTGTCCTTTTGGTAGTAACAGGAGGGTGTCTTGACTAGTCAAGAATTTTATGTCACATACAGCTGCCCTCGATGCAGAAGCTTTCTTGGCCTGATCCCAGTTTAGCCTTGCTTGTCCCAAGGAGGGCTTAAGAGTACTGCAGCAGAAGGACCAAGTGGATCTCTTATCTCACTCTCCTACAACCACAGACACTCCTCTTAGGCAGATATTTACTCCAGCAACACTCAGTCCACAGGTTTACAGTACACATCCTACCACACCAGAACTTAGAAACACCTCCCAGTGTAGAACAAATGTAGCAAACAACGCCTACAGAAAACACGAGCTGCTTGAGGCCATCTAAAAGCTTGCTTGCAGTACCAGCCTCCCCAGTCAAGTAAGTTCAGCACATTAGAACACCACTAAACACAGGTCGGGTTTCTGTGTGTGGCTAGCTGGGGCTCAGGCTAACTGGCAGGGAGGAGCACAGGCTAAAAGAGCCATTCACACAAACCTTAAATGGAAAGAGGAGAGCCTGTTGCTTTATAGTAGCAAGCACACAGGTGGCTACCATGAGTCAGATCTCTCTCAGACGCTTGATTTTCCTTCTTAGGCTCTTTTTTCAGAGCCTTTAATCTTCTACATTTTAACAATAGTGAACCAACATTTTAAAAAACACTTTCTGTTTAAGAGTTGGTAGGTTGCTCCTCCTGAGAAGCTCATGAACACATCTCTTATGAGAAAAGACTGAGAGACCTGGTGCTGTTCAGCCCAGCAAAGTCCAACAGGGGATCTTATCAATGTTTATCAGTATCTGAAGGGTGGGTGTCAAGAGCATGGGGCTGGTCTCTTTCAGTGGTGCCCAGTGACAGGCAACAGGCACAAAGTGGAACACAGGAACTTCCACCTAACCATAAGGAAAAACTTCTTTACTGTGAGGGTGACAGAGCACTGGAACAGGCTGCCCAGAGAGCTGCGGACTCTCCTTCTCTGAAGGCTTTCAAAACCCACCTGGACATGTTCCCTGTGCAGCCTGCTCTAGGTGAACCTGCTTTGGCAGGCACATTGGACTAGATATCTCCAAAGGCCCTTTCCAACCCCTGCCATTCTGTGATGCTGTGAAAGCAGGCACTACTCAAACCTGCTTGCAGAGCCCACCCAGTCCTAACCCACAGTGAACTCCCTGTTCTGATGCTATTCCACACAGGGGGCCCTGACAACTGCCAAGAGAATAAATACAAACTAGCTAGAAATGAAGCTTATTTCCACCTCATAGGTAACAGTGCATTTGAAAGCTTGTTTAAGAAGGTGAAGTGCTAGACTATCTACCTGCTATGAAACTCAAGTGCTGAATGCAGACCCCCGTGCACACAGCTTCCCCACCCCACATTTCTTTAAGGAAACACAAGTGATCAGCTTTATTAGCCCTTCTCTTTATCAATGTCAATAGAACAGATTAGTAACAAGAACCAGGAAACAGTTTCAAACTTGAGCAAGTAAATCAAGAAATTTGAATTCAAATTCCAGCTCCTCTTCTCACTGACTACAGTGTTCAGAAAATAAGATTGACACTGAGCAGCAACAACCCTTTGACTCTAGTCATGCTACATGATCTACCTGTGCCTTTATCTATAGACCAAAGCTAACTCCATATGATGTATGTGCACTACTGGGATACCTTAAAGTACTGGGTTACTCCTCCTTACCTTGAAGCACTACAAGTGTAAATGTTAGATGTATCCTCACAACAAAAGTGAAAAAAGCATGACTAAAACAAAACTCTTTGACTGACAAATACTGCCTGAAACGTAGCTTCAACCCACCAAAAACAAATGCCCACATTAAACAATACACTGGACTAAAACTTGAACTGTACTAAAAACTTTCAAGATGCTTCTCAGCACAACAGTGTCAGTTGTAATCAGATCCCATCACAAAATAGTTCCTAATCCATTTTCCATCATTGTTTTTCATACACCATTCAAACAGAAAGCCCTTCTGGTTTTCAATCTGGAAACAGCAGGAAAAAAAATAATTCTGCCATTCCTGCAGAACAGAAGAAAAGTGTTATCTTTCACCAAAACCACACTGTTAGGAAAATTAACTATTCACAACAGGATCTTCTGCCTCTAATTTGTCAAAAATAAAGAAATTTTGCATAGGTTACTACAAGCAATTAAAGAGCATGATCTTTACTGTTCTTACTGCCTGGGCAAGTTTCACGTTCACACACAGATACAAAACCAAGGGTTTTGACTTCTGTGCCACAGAGATTCCAGTGTCCACATTAGGATGCAGACAAAACAAGTCTCAGAAGTGACAGTACCTTAATGGCTCCATCCTCCCCCTCTCTCCTTGCAATGGACTCAGCCTGAAGAAAATTACAGTTCAGCACAGGCAGGAGTAGGAGAATCTGGCACCGCACATCTCTTAGTTCCCTTCCAAACCAACAGCACCAGGGTTCTCTTGTTTATTTTTGTTTCTTAAGGCCACATTTTGGATTACACAAAGCAACTTCTATGGTTTGTAGATGTCTGAAATTGTGAACATACTACAGGCTTCCAAGTGGGCAGCGAGTGCAGAATAGTACCAGCCTGTAGGATTTGTCTGGAAGAGAAAGTTCCTTTCAGCCACCTTAGGGACCTGGATTATGGAACTGAGAGGGTTATACAATCAACAGAAAGAGGCTGATACCTACAAAAAGCAAATGAGTGCTAAGACACACAGCAGTCTTCCTGTTTGATACTTGTAAGTTTGAGAAGCTTGAATATATGCTTCAAGCTATGAAGGCAGTACAAACTCTTGATTTGCACTGCAAAGAAGATGATAGCCTAATGCTGGGTGTCATGACACAAACATCTAGTAAGCCAAGGGGCAGATCTGTGGCACACATACAGGGAGCAGCGTGGAAGGGCTACCATGATATAAACTCATGCTTAGTTTTCTGAACAATTACTTTACTGAGTCCTAAATTAAACTGCATTTATTCTCAGACATGAGCATTCCTGGCCCATGCACAGTGAGCTCTCCAGATAAAGGTTCCTCATCTGTCAGCATGCTCCTTCCACTTCTGCAAATTAATAGCAAAAGAGTTTTAAAAATAAAAAAAAAA
>NW_008583409.1:0-21322 GCF_000691845.1 Merops nubicus | reverse complement strand
GAGTGGGTGGGGTGGGGGGAAGGGAGGAAAGAGGTAAAACTATGACATGCTATGCTAGCACCTTTCCCCTCTCAGGAGACCAAACTGCAAATCCTGGCAGGTGTTCTCAGTCACAGCTGTAACAGATAGGATATCAGACAGTATGAACTCACTTTCGGGAAAGGAGAGCACTGAAAGATGAGATCTTGAACTGCTCTCAGCTCTGATTCTGGCACCACCTTGGCTCTATGACTAACCACAAGATTATGAATCGCTTGCTTTCAGCCAAGCACCCAGTTACTGGGGGAGCATTCCGCCTCTTCTCAATAGCCAGCGCACTGCTTGAAGTCACACACCTCCCTGCCACACTTCAGAGGCACAAAACAAAAAGATTTTGCCAACTGCAATAATGCATCGACATTGGAAATATCTGAAGGAGCCACAGCATCAAAACACCACAGAGAAATGTGGGAGCCTTGCATTTAAACTCGGGTCCCAAAGTCACACACTTGCACACGAAGCAAAATAAAGACCCAAAGCCTCTACAGACCTTGTCCCCTCCAAGCTAAATGAGACCTTCAAAACGTAAAAAATGAGAGTAACTGAAGATCATAAATTTTGCAGCAGGAAGTTATACACAGATAGCTTTCAAAATTAAAGCTATTATTTTCCTGAATGTTAAGAAATAAAAACATTAATTACCAGAGTAACAAAATACTTGCATATTGTTTCTGAGGAACTGGTGTAGGCCACTAGAAACCACCACTATCACTTCCCATAAGACACCCAGTTCACGATCACGACCTTTTGAGAGCTGCTTTAGGATAGAGGTATGGCCATAAGAAATGAAAATATTTGATCACTATTTACTGCTAAATAACTGTTCCGAAGACTGCAAAATTAGAACAACTCCTTCTCTTCCTGCTCAGTCTGTTGAAGCTGTTTCATTGTTTCCAAGCTGCCTCCTGAAACAGAAGTTAACACTTCTGATTACAGTAATAGGTCTCAATAGCAACGGTGTTTATTTCTATTTAAAGAATACCAATTCTACCCCTAGAATTATAGACCCAAAGTCTTAAAAATGTGTATCATTAAGTTAAACTGATAGAGACTTTTAATTAATGCCCTCAAAGTCACACCCATGGCTCATATCCAGCAGCGAGTATTGGCTAAGAAAAAAAAGCATGTTTAACTCACGGACACTCAAGAGACCAAGCAAAACCTCCTGCCAACACTAGAGGTTGGATGTGGTAAACAAAACAAAGAAGCAAAAAAAATTCTAACTGAAAGACCTCTATTTCTGTTTTGAAACTTAAACAATCCTACAGCTCTGAAAAATTGAAAAGTATTTTGCAGATAACCAGCTTCCTAATTTGCAAATAGAATTGATGAAACCTTTCTATTTCAAGGTCTAAAAACCTAAACACCAACAACCAAGGACCTAAATGGATTTTGCTAATAACTGCTGTTTGAAGGATGCCTGACAGCAGTCTGAACTACATTGTAACTAATTATTTCCAGATGAGTTAAAATGGAAACTAATAGCATATTTGACTGTTTTAAAGCACAGGTTTCAATTTAAAAAAAGCAGCATACAGAATCTACAGTATAGTTGAATCCAAGCTGATACTGAAAATGCATAAAGCAATTGCATCTTTCAGCAAACCAGGGTTTGGTGTTTGTGTGTTTGTTTATTGTTAGGTTTGGTTGATATCTTTTTGTGTTTTGGTTTGGGTTTATTTTTTTTTTGGGGGGAGAGGGTGTTTATAATCTTCCTATATGACATTTTTCTGTTACAACCTGATCCACCTTTCACTTGAGTCAGACACTCCTACAAACAGTGCCCTCAGAGCTACATCAGTCCTCTGGCCCAAGCATCCCTACAGAAGAAACTAAGAATACTGGCCCATAACTTTTATTTTTCCAGTTCACCAAGCACCTTGGTGAAGCTTACAGCTGGTTACTAACATCCAACCAGAGCACACTCCTCCAGGTACAGAAAGTCCTTTGCATCCACAGAATTTTTTGAGATATAAATTGTTTAAAACAAACACTGTCCTTTCCTTGCTTATGTTCCCAAAGACATAAATACCATCAGCATCAACCACTTCTAAGTCTTAGGTCGAGGCCTGTTGCTACCCACCACACACCAAGTTTGTGGCTGGAGACTAAACCTGGTCACTACATTGGCTACCATGCTGTTGTCTCCCTTCTTCCTGTGCTCTCATGGTTGGTATTTTATGTCAAAATCCATAGCCTCTCTATCCTATAGCAAAATGCCCAATTGCATCTTAGTCTGATGGCTACTTTAGTTAGCTGAGGAATCTTGACATGGGGTAGTTGTAAAGTAACATCTGTAGCCACAGAAGAGACTCCTGGATGTTGTCCATATTTTTTATTAAGTGCATTTGATGTCTTGTAGGCAGGATTCCAGTCTTGTACCATTCAATGAGGCAAAGGGATCAAGAGACAAGAGCCCCTTCACCCCATAGAGCACACAGCTTAAAAGATTAAGTAATTTTGTCTCACAGTGTAAAATTATCCTCTGTAGCCACAGAAGAGACTCCTGGATGTTGTCCATATTTTTTATTAAGTGCATTTGATGTCTTGTAGGCAGGATTCCAGTCTTGTACCATTCAATGAGGCAAAGGGATCAAGAGACAGAGCCCCTTCACCCTAGAGCACACAGCTTAAAAGATTAAGTAATTTTGTCTCACCCTAGATTTCAATTTTACTCTAATTTAAAAATTTATCTGTAAACACAAATGTGTCTAGTGTGAGAAGCAGTTCTCCTTGGAAGCAAAAGGTGAATAAGAAGGAAAGCTAGGTTGGTTCCTGGAGTAAAACACACTCTTAATCTTGCAAAGTGCTGAAAGCCATCCACTCAAAGTAAAAGAAAGCCTCTCAAACTTACTGCAACATCTAGCTGTGCCAAGTGAAGAATGGTGTCCTTACAGTGAGAGTCAAAAACCTACCATATCACATGCTGCAGGATCTGTCAATAAATGAGGATAAACAGGAGGAAAAAATTTTAATTTCAAGCTTTTAGAAGCACATTACAGTAAATTAAATGAAGACAAGTTACTGTAAATTACTAAATTTCAAATCAAGAGCTTTAATATGTTTGCCTAGTTAGGGTCAAAGATGCCTAATGAATAAAATCCACTCTGTAAACTAACCATCAAGGGAACGGGAATCAATTTTAGCAGTGCAGAGTTCACATAGAGCACTGAGGGGGAAAAACAGCTATGTGCAGAGTCATCAACACGGACAATAGAGATGCGTGGGCGCACAAACTCCTTGGATTCTGCAAAATAAGATTTTCCACATATTTCAGCATATTTCATATAGAAAGCACTTTTCATCTTTTAAACAAATACGGCTCAAAAGTTGAAGCCTACAAAACGTTAACCTATTTACTTCTGGAGCATTCACTGGATGGAACATGAGCCCTGGCAGGGCCAGTGCTGCGCACCGTGGGGGTGCCCACGCTCCGGCAGCACGAGCACTTCAAAACGAGGGGCAGGCCCATGGGGCAATGCCCAGGAAAATGAACATCACAGGGCTACTGCAGCAAAGAGCAAACCTGACTGAGTGTGTTCACAGGGGCCGTTCAGCACAGCTTTATTTATGCACTTCATGTTTTAAGTCGGTTCTCCTTAACTTTTCCAGTTTCTGAGCGTAGACAAGACCTTACACAAAACACTTATCTCAGCTTGATCTGTTAATTTAACCTGTCTCTTGGGCTTTGACAGATGAGTGCCGGCACATCTAGCTCTTGCTGTTTGTTTAACATGTTGCTCCGTGCAGTACTGATGCCTCCTCAACAGCTTTTCTTCCCCAAAGCCATCGACCACAGGAAGTGAAATTTCTGTCCTTGGCACTGCAGCTCTGGGCTGAACCTGGATGAAGGCAGATGTGACCTAGCAGGACAAAGCCTTCAACCCCTTTCATTGCAGGCAAGTGAGGGCTCTTACTTCTCCCTGCTCTGCCTGAAAAGCTAGTGCTGTTTTAACATACACAGGGTTTGGGTTGGTTTGTTCTGCAGCCAGACAAGCAATATAGCAGCAAATGAGGTGTGAATTTACTCATTCATTTCAATGCAGTTAATGTTCAAAGATGCTTTTGGTCATTGAAACCCTCAAACTTCAAAGCCAATGAAAATAAGAGTTTTGGAAAAAATGAAGTCAGAGCATACACCAGAGCCAGACATTTGGCTCTGGTAATGTCACCTCATGTTGCTGGAACAATGCAGAGAAACCTTTAAGTTCCTCAAAAGGGGCAGGACAGGATTCCCCATGGCAGCTGCATGGGACAGAACCTGATGAGCTTCCACTCCCACACAGGCAGGACAACAGCTCCTGCAAGTGCTCTGCCTCTGTGACGCCTAGAGGCAAGACCCTTCCATAAAGACAAATAATAAATCCAGAGTGTCCGAGCCACGTCTGATGTGTGTGGCCTGCCTCCAGGACCATGTGCAGGCTCACACCACCAGCTTCCCTTGAGGCAAGCAGACCAGTCTGTGCTAGCCTTACTCCCAAGGGGCTGACAGCTCTCTGCTATCCCACAAATGAAACCTGTCCCTCAGCAACAGGATGGCAGAAGGTGGCAGGGCAGGAACTGGGGCCAGGAGGGCCGAAGTGTAGACAAGCTCTCATGTCAGAGACTTTCCACTTCACCTAACATAAATGAACCTCTCCACATCCAAATGACTCCAGGATTTGGAGATGGATGCAGGCTCCCTCTTCTCCTCAGCCATATTCTTCCTTTCCCCTCTTCCCTCTCCTAAGACATGGATAGAGATCACGTGTACCCAGGGACCTTACTACTGGAACACCCAAAGGGGTGAAAAAAGGTTCAAACAAACAAACAAACAGAAAATACCCATAAGATAAAGATGACACATGGTCAGCTCCATCAAATAAAAGATAGGTACCTGTTCTGCATCTGGTGCTGTTTTTCTTCTGGCCTTGAAGTGTTTGATTTCTGTGCAAATCTGGCCTTCAAGGATCAGCCCCAAACCAGACTGGCAGTTCTGAATCAGGTGATGGAGGTTTGCGTCTCTCAAGAGAGAGTCAAGAGTTTAGTCTGTCTGACCAAATTCAGAGCAATTCTCACAGTTTAGCCTCATAAATATTTCAAATGTCTCATGTGCTACCCTATCTCTTCTTACACTACAAGTCACAGGACAGATACACTGGGGCAACAAAAAAGTAAAATAACAACAAACACACTGCACAGAATTCGTGACATCTTTTAAGGGCAGGAAATAAAATGTTCCTTCCCCTCTCACCATATTCACATTATATTCCACAAGCTTTAGATTTTTTGGGCTGATTCTGTGGATATGACATGAAAGAAAAAGCTATCACCCAAAGTCCAAGCAGAAAATAAATCACAGAATAAATTCTGCATCAATGTGGCATGGGGAGGAAGGATCAGCAATTCTAATCCAGCCAGTGTATGTATATATTGAAGTCAACAAGCTTAAGCAGAATATTCCAACAGCTCTGATTATATCACAGTAATAATAAGCCTATATCCTGCTGTGCACCCACAGCTTTGCTGGAGTTGTAACTGAGCTCCATCCTATCAGCTTTACGCCCAAAAGTCTCCACAGAGCTTAACAAATTCTCTTCCTTCATTTAGTGCTATAGTTTCTATGTAAACACCTCTTTTAAAGCACTTTGGTTGCAACTGTCAGGCAGAGTGTCACAACCATTTGCAAGTGAATCTGACAGTGTAGGTCCCCCGAACTTTCCACACTGGAGCAATCAACACGTAGGCTTCAGAGGCAACTGCACACCTCAGGCATCCATCCCCTCTACTGAAGAGGGGCTTGGTCCTTAGGGTTATTGTCATTTTCTGTCATTTTCACCACTGGATAAAATATTTTCGGAACATCAATCCAGAAAAGATGCACTTAGAACCTAGTACAAATTACTTCCTTCCCCTCAGTCTGGCATTTACCCATTACACACACTCTTAATTACACATCACTCAAAGGAAAATAAATAGAAAACAAACAAACTCCTCCCACACCAGAAGTTTGCTTAAGCTCCTGCATCAGTAACTACAGATCAGTCATTATGTGGTCACCTCCCCTCCAGAATTACCCTCCTCATTTTCCTCACCTACTCTGCTTCACTGGTCCTGCTCTACCTCAACACAATGTTCTGCAGCAGTTTCCACTCTGACCCTGTATGACCAAACACACTTGTAAATAATCTCACTATGAACACGATTCCTATTAGGAAAAGGGAGGGGGCATTTCTCTAAGTTTGTAGGGTATAACTTGCAGTCTCCTCCCCAGTTATGCAGCATCTGCTACCATAAATTGCACTCATGCAATGCCTATCAGTACAGAGAGGGTTTCTTACACTTTCTCCACAATTTCTCTATTTCAGTTTCAGAGATATAACATGGGGATCATTTTTCTCTATTACACAGCAATAGTACAAGAACAGATTAATAATGGAGCTGTGTGGCTGCAGAATTTTTACACAGAGAAATTGTCAGCACTTGGTATTTATTTCATGCAGCAAAGTGTCTTTTTAGTTGTTTTATGCCAGTAGCACCAAACGGAGAGCTGCTACCTTCTGGCTTTTAACAGGAGACATAAATCCTGCTTAAAAGTAATTGTGGACATAAAACTGTAGAAAAGTTGATGGAAGATGATTTGTGCACACAAATTAGGGAGTGATAGAAAAGAGGACTTGTCTACACAGTTACAAGTAGAATGAGAAGCAGCGAGGACTTTATTTCCCCCACCAAATCAAGAATACCTACATAGAAAAAACTGCACTTGAATTTAACAAGTCTGCTCTGAACAAATGGAGGTGCTAAACTGACACAGAATTATTTGTGTAAGGAACAAAAATAGCTTTTACTACTACTTTTAGTAACTAAAAACCTACATAGCTTCCCAAGCTCTTCTACTTTCAGCACTCTGAAAAAACTACTCTGCAGTTTCTGGCTACATCTGAGTAGCAAGAGAGAAAGAACACGGTGTGCAATTCCTTTGCTGTGACAGGGAAATTGCCTTGGGATAGAAAAAAGTTAAACTCTCACAGCCACACATGTACAAAAACTCCTCCCAGGGTTGAAATAAAGACAGAAATTATGCTTTGATACAAAAAGCAGCTGAAAAAAAACCAAACTGTAAATAAAGTTCTTATCCTCTTGTAACTGTGTATAAATGCATCATATAGTACTCTTTTTGTGTATGTTGTATTATTCCTATCCTCTTCATATCAACCACCACTAAACTGGCATGAGACACCAACAGGGAAAACCTCTTACAAAGATATGGCAAAGAAAATACAGGACAGTTACAATATGTGTCAGGCTGAAGAGATCAGAACATCAGTTTGGGAAAAATTACATTGAGGAAGGCCAGGTGCATACTGCAGTTTTATTTACAAAGCTATAAACCTCCCTTTGAATACCAAATGTTATAAAAGAACCCCTTTCAAATGCACTGGTTTTTTAACTTCATAGGAAATTAATAGCCAGACTTTTTCTACCTGTATCTTAAAGGTAGAAATATTTCAATAATACAGTTTGTTTTCATTCAGCACAAAAAATCTCCAGAAGACCTTAAATTTATACTTCTTTAACAGTATGATTGTTATCAGTCACTCAAAGAGAGGTGAAATCATAATTAGCATTCTCCAAGAGAAGGTGTCACCTCCCTTTTAAAATAATTTCTGAAATAATTCTGACTATTATGAATTATGGAAGTGAAACATTAAGACCTGCATTTGAGCAAAGACTTATTTTGGGTTTATTCCCATCAGTGATGGTCTCAAAGCCAGCACCTGTCTTGCTGTATGACCTGTACTGCTGGCTTAGAGATGTGAATAATGATGGACCACTTCACCCTTAACACAAGCAGAGGCACAACATCATCTTCAATAATCAAGGCTTGTTCAGGACAGTTTTTGTGACAACAAAACTACTTCAGTTAGGGAAGCTGCTCTGAACTGGAATAGTTCTGGTGCAATCAGAAATATAAATGCACTTTATTTTGCTACAGAAGTGCTTAAACTGGCTGTGCAGCTATTTCCATGAAAATGTCTCTAGCTAATGTATTTCTGTACTGCTGCCTCCTGCCTATCAGGAAAGAATAGGCACTGTATGCCATGGATTGCAAAGGCACAATAAAACAGGGGAGCTCCTGCATATAGATGAGGTCCAAGTACACATATGTGCAGCAAAATCAAGTCTGGAAGCTCAATGTGACACAGTAAGTTCCCATTTTAAGGTGGACACATTTTGTCATAAGACTTCTACGTGGCCCGAGTCAAACATCTGTCTGAATAAAACACAAAAGTCTGATTACAGCTGAAAAGAACTATATTCAATCAGAGAATAAAGGCCTGGGGTTTACTAGAATGTTGAGCATTTCAATAACATGAAATACTTGATTATTTCAAAGCTACTTAATTTACCACTGAGATAGCTTGCAGCTGTAAGCAAAGTAAGATTTCTGGCCATGCTCAGCCCATGTGCCTCACAGCACACCTGGGAGTCTCCCAGAGTAACCAAGGGTAAATAAGATTTGTCCCTCTACTAGTGACAGCCACCCCTTCTACTCAGCATCAGCATCTCAGCTCTCCCTACTCTTAAGATGGTACAACAACATGTATTGGTTTTATATATACACATTGCATCTTGAACTAGATATCTGTACATACTGTGCACAGGTGACAGATTTCTCTGTCATGTTACCAGCTTCTAGAAGCATCTCCCCACCACTTCCAACTTCTCCTTTGCTACAAGGGATTTTCAGTATAAGAAGTTAAGACCCCACCAACATACCCCACGCTAACCAAAGGGATGGTGTCAGCAGAAATCCAGGAAGGCTTTGCGGCTGTTCCCTGCAATAATTATTTTGGCTTCACACATGGGTTGCTTGTATTTAGGTCACTGGTTTTGTATCTCCAGACCCAGTAGGAGCTGCCCTCTATGCCCTGTACAGGCAGAGCAGAAGACATTCAAACAGTGAGAAAAGCCTCACATTCTGCTCCTCACTCCCTCTGCTTCCCCAGCATCTCAGCTCACCTCACAACAGCCCATCCTGCCCATCCCTGAGCAACGCTGAAGAGCAACAGGCAAATATTCCATGCAAAAATCTTCAAGGCCAACCATTTTTAAAGGCTTCCTAGGGCAACCAAGAACAAACTAACCCCACAGGAGAAGACTTGAAGCAAACATAGCTGACTTCTGTGAGCCCACCTATGGTACAGCACAGAAGTAAGAGGAGGGCAGCAGGGCAGCCTGTGAGGCTAACGAGGCAGCAGGTTTCTGCTTCTCTGGGCCTTAATGGGGTTTTGTCAACCATAAGAGATACTGAAAGTTCCTACAATGAGCTGGACATAAACAAGCTAGGGTAAATTGCAGTCTTCCTATAATCAGGAGTAGCTCAAGATGATTCTTCTTTTTAAAATTACAGTTTGTTGACTTCATCATTAATTGCAAATCAAGCAAGCACCCTCCTTTTAACAGCTGTTGCTAAAAGAGGAAGTATTATTCTTCCCTCTACAGTACATGCTCCACTTCCCTAAGAACAAATTTGTCTGAAATCAATTTATTCTCTAATGTCAGCATTTTTTTTTTTTTTTTTGCAGGAGGAAAAGTGCATTGTAAAGACTTTTATTAGAGCCCACCCCAGACAACGAGGTCACATCTGTAAGCAAAAATTTCCATATTCTTGTTCCCTGGAACAGCAATAAGAAAGGAGACAAGGGACTGGATCTGCAGTGGCACTACATCAACATCAGCCATGCTATCAGCACTACTGCAGTTACTGATGATGGGCAAGAAAAACACCCACCACCTGAGAGCACAGGTAACACACCTGGGTTTACCACCGTTTCCCCTTGTGATGCAGCTTCTCATGAGGCAGCTAGAGCAGGAGGTGCCTGTGGTAACAGATGGGGAGCAGAGCAACACAAATGTAGCTAGCAGCTCCCTGCTCCAAAAATACACTTGCACAAACGGCCTCATGGAAGCACAAACTGAGACAAACCCATGGTTCCAGGCAGAGGGAACGAGGTCGGGCTCAACACCTTCCATCCTTGCAGATTCTCCAGTGCCTAATAAAATGCAGTTACTGGCTCTATACCTGCAGCCATGGGGTCTAACCAAGACTCCTCCTCTTCTATCCAGAGTCCCTTTGTCACAAAACCCATGGAAATAATAGCTGGAGATTTCCAGCTCCATCAGCTTTAGTTGAAATTGTCTGCTGAAGCTTTCTGACACAGCACTGAATTTCCTGGCCAAACAGAAAATTCAGACACATTTTAACAACCCACAAGAACTTTTTTCCCTGTGAAGCAAAGCTAAAAATAAGGGAGATGCCCAAGTTTCAAAAACAACACCACAGCAAGCCAGCTTGTTGTCACCACTGGCAGCACAGCCCCATCAACCACAAGTGTTTGTGCCCAGAGAACAGGGCTGCCCCAGCTCTACAGAAAAGTGCCAGCAGTGAAGCCAACAGGCTTTGGTGAGGCAGGTCCACAGGTAGCAGATGAAATGTCAGGGGCAGTCACAGAATCTTAGGGGTTGGAAGGGACCTCCAGAGATCACCCCCTCACACCATCCTTTACAAAGCTCTGTGTTACCATATTCCAGCACTCCCCTGTTGTGCAGCTCATAGGTTTCAGCTGGTGTAGGACTTACCCCAGAAAAGAGAGAAGTGCTGGGGCAGGAAAGAAGGGTTGCCTTCCCACCCACCCACCTCTTGGACAGTCTTACAGCCACAGACTAGAGGAGGCATCATGTCTCAAGCCCCAGATGTTTAAAATACTTGCAGTATAAGCGATCACACTTTCACAATCTCTCGTCAAAAAAAAAAATCCCACTATTACATCAGCCACTATGAGAATTCAGGATGTTAAGATTACTCTTGGTCACCTTTCAGTTCAAAATTTAAAAAAAAATCCCATTTACTATAAAAATGGAATCCATGAGAAAGAAAATAATCCCTTTACTATCTTAAGATTGTCTGTGTCTTGGTATTGTGAAAGGGTGTGCAGACACTGGAGTTCGGAGCAGCATCTACAGGGAGGAAAATAAACAATTTTAGCAAGAAAATGAAAAACCAAATGCAAGCCTACAACCCAAAATTCCCTCTTCTACAAGCATAAATTCTAAAATAGGAGGGTGAAAACAGCATTGTCATAGGTATTTTTAAAAAGGATCTTTTAAAAAGTGTTAACAGTAAGTGGGAAGCATCCCAAGTATGCCTCAAAGCCACGTAACACTGTACTAGATTCTTTTGCTTTTTGTAGTATGAGAGGAAGTGGTGAAAAATGGGTCAAGATTTTCCCATTCTTAAAATTTCCTTGCACATCAAAGATAAAGGAATGCAAGGAGAAGTTTTATGAATATCCACTTGCTCAGCTTAAAAGACACTTACTCCAAGTACTCTATCCAGCTAAGATCTGCACTTGAAGAGAAAAAAGGATTTCAGAAATCTTGTTCTCTTGAAATTTTTCACAGCTTTAAAGAACCGTTGTTCAGGTTATCTACAGGAAGGAACAACCATTAGTTTTCCAGGAGATGGTAGGTACAACCAGAAGAGAACCACAGCCAAGCAGTTAAGAACAGCCAGACTCACCCACCTGCCATGAGAGCTGTGACTCCAGAGCTATAACCATGTCAGGTGTTACCAGCAGCTGTCAAGGTTAAGTTCTCGGCTAATAAATCACAGATAAACCAGCAACAAGTTGGTTTGGATATTCAAAGGCTGCTGACTTAGATCTTTGTTGGAAAAGAGAATTAAGCTGTTTTGACAGCTCTTTTCTGTTCTTTTAAATCTCCTCCTATGTACTGCCATAAACAAAGGGATCCAGAGTTTACTTAATGAGCAGTCACTGAAAGTAAAGGAAGTTCACAGTGCATGCTGAGTGGCAGCATACAATGTGCTGCCAACTGTATTCAATGGTCGAGATTCTCCAATTAATTAATTTAATATGGCTTTTGATATTAACAGTACTGGCTATGCAAATGCTCTTCCCAAGCACAGCTGGGAGGGGAAAGTCAGTTTATGACACTGGATTGAAGAGCACAGGCATCAGTGCGTTATTAGTCTTTGCCCTGAGGAAAGATCAAGACAGCCATCATCTCATGGCACCAGGCAGCAACACATCTAATGGAAAGCCCTGAGCTGAATTAGAGAATGTCTCTGGTTTGCCTGGCACACAAAGGTGATGGGGCTTGTCCCAAAAGGTGAGTGTGTGCTCCCAGCAAAGCTGCACACACATCAAAACACGTATCTCCCACCACAACAGCCAAGGCCACCCGTCCAGCAGCCCCAGACAACTCTGCCACATCAGAGAGCAGCAAGGAAGCAAACCTTACTTCTTGGGTAAGGAAAGGGCAGGCAGTGACATGGATGGTGACTGGCCACTACGGGTGCTCGTGAAGATGGCACCAAGGAAATGAGTGGTAGTAATGTGAGCCATGGTAATATGGGAGTCAAAACCGATAGGATATGACAGAACCTTAAAATGCCCCAATTGTTTTAATTCAGTTATCCCTGGAACTAGAAATTATTTTACCCTGGTGATGTTTGGTCAGCATCGAAGTCATTTTTCAAAACAGAAAGATCAGATCTGTTAGTGTGCTCTGATACAGCAGCTCACCCAAAACAAAGAGCACAGAACGACTGCAGGAGGCTGAGTGTGCACATGAAATAAAACCCGAAACCAGTTTGTGCTAAAATAAATACACAGAGCCTCAGAGATGGCAATTCAGCAGCTGCAGACAGTTAAGCAGCTGCAGAGCCTGGCTATAGCTTTGGAGTAACCCTCAAGAAAGTCTCCTTAAATAATAACAAAACAGAAATTAAAAAAAAAAAAAACTCCAATAATGACTCTCCACTACAAAGAGAGCCTCAACAGGCAAATGAGAATTATTCTGCACTGCTCATCTTCACAGTTTTGCAGGCAGCTGGAAACTATAGTTCAGAAGGACCTGCACTTCTGATTCATCTCAAAAGCTTGTGCATTTGGAAGACCTACAGTGACAGCTCAGGGCACAGACTCAGGATCCGGGTGATTTAGCTGAAGCACTTTGAGATGCTCTTGCCTGCAGCTGTGGCTCATCTCACCCCTCTGGCAGGTTTTCCTCCCGGCTGCACCAGGGCAGAGGAAGGGAGATGTGTAGTATGCTCCTCAGCTCACCTCACAAATCTGACCTGAAGTTGATGGCAGTCAGCACTTCTATACCATGCAGCCTCACTACCATCCTACCTCTGTTCCAGAGCAGAGGGAGACGACTGCTAAGGGACAGTGACATCTCAGCTCTATTCTGAATCCAGAAAGCCTCATGAGTCAGAGCCTTAGACAACAGCAACGTTAGTTATGGTTCTGCTAATTTTAGCCCATGCTTCACCCACAGTTCCCAAGTCCCTGCAAACGCCTTTCCAGGTGCCAAAAGCCACAACTGCCCTGCACCTCAACTGCCAAAACATACAGCTTCCCAGCAGAGAGCCTCTGATGCACTTACATGAACTGTGTGCTGCAGAAATACATTTTTCAAATGAAGACAAGAGGAAGAAAACAAGGACAGCTTTATTTGCCCTATTGCTGAGTGCGTATCTTAAAATAAGGAACAAAAGTTCAGCTGCATAGTTCCTGTGTTTCAGAGTCCACTCCAGGATGTGTAAAACAGACTTGGTGCCGCGTTCAGCTCAGGAGCGTCACACAGCAAGGTAGCAAACAGCCTGCCAGGGCCAGCTTCCACCCCAAGGAGTGAAAGGAGAGTGAGGGGCAAGGGAAACAAACACACACTTCACACACTCCCCTCAGAATAAACTGGGGAAAGCTTTCAGAAGTAAACAAACAACCCCACCACCCCCATATTCTCAGAAAGCCACCCAAGCAGAATGCCTTTACTATGGTAACTGAAGGGTTTGTTTTATAAGAAGAGTTTCCTCAGATTTAGTCAACCTTACCAGCCTCCTCCTCTACTTATTCACACTAAACTGTGAAAGGGACTTCAGCTCTCTCCAACCAATTAAAAACTAATTGAAGCAACAGACTGGCACTCTACAGCCTGAGCAGTCTGAGAGACTGAAGACTCAGCGCAGATGAGGCCTACACAATGTCATAATATTTCATTTTATTTAACCTCATAACACAAAGAGCTGAAAAGGGTATTCATAGAGATCCAACCCTGCAAAAAAAGTCTTTACTCCAGCTCAATTCCACAGGGTCCAAAGGAACAGTGCACGCAGTTTACTGTCTGCATGCAACAGTGCTTGCAGGAACCCAGCCAGGTTTTATTTGTTTGCAAAGCGCTTGGAGGAAGTTACACACACACACAGTTTCTCTCCCCAAAAAACAAAGCTGTGTTAGACTGTAAGTTAATGTACCCTCACCCCTTTAACTGACAGACTTGCCTATACTTGGATATAACCTAATCTTTTCTGCTTTAGACAATTGTTTTTGCTACTGCTAGGGCAGTAAACTGTGTCAAGGAATTGCTGGAAAGAATTCTGTCTCTCAAAGACAAATAAAATTCAGAACAAGTACTTATGACAAACCCAGATCTTTCTACCTTACAGATACTAAAATTCATGCCTGCTACTACCAATGAGGTCTTTAGGAACTGTACACAAGAGTTTCAGACACTCTCAAAGGGTGGCTGCAGATAGAAAATGGGCATACGTATGCAGCAAGAAAGGTTCCACATACACCTGTATCTCTCCTAGAAATCTCTTCAATGCGCAACAGGCAACCAAAAATTTTGATGAGAAATCCCTAACTTGCAGTTGATGGAACAGACAGAAGGCTATCAAAGGGGTCAGGAGGCTAGCTTGGTAAGGTAGGGAAGGAAAGCAGCTGGCATTAAAGAGTCAAGATTGGTAGACAACCTCCTGACAAGTCAGGCACAGAGCCCAAAGGAGAAGATCTGCATTTCTAAGATCAAGGATTTTGTTTTGTATACAAAGAGAAGAGAGATGCAAGATGGCAGAGGAGAACTGCTTTTGTGTGGACACTGTGTTTTAGTGGACTGCAGGAAGAAAAGGACAAAACTGACCTGGAAGGCAGCTAATGGTGATTCTTTGGAAAGAATTAAGTTTGACACACAATTTAAAGGCCTTAAAAAGTCCTCAGTCAAAACCGGAAATGAATGGAGAAGAAAACACTAGAAGGTATTTGCAGATGGGGATTATTTGGTGTGGAATCAGAGATCTCAACGAAGAGTACGAGGACAGAGTATAATTTGAGAAAGAGAAAAGAAGCTTAAAAGCAGGAGAAATTGCGTGCACTCTCCTTGCACAAGCTGCATTTGTTACAGGGGGGATACCTACACAGCTAACACACAAATGCAAATCCGATCAAAAATTCAGAAAAGCAAGCCCAGGAAAAAAAACATGGTTCACAGCAACACTAACTCAACAAGATTCTGAAACAACCTGGTACTGTACCTCTTTCTGACACAAGTTATAATTATTAAGGGTGATCACATTGAAAGCACTTAGGTGCTTACAAAATCCCCTCTTAACAACCATTCAAAGCAAGTAAATGAACTGAGCAATTTGACAGCCTGACCCTGTACATGTTGGGGTTGTACAACCCCAAAAGGATTTCTTCAGCAACCAGTTAACATCAGGTTTTTTCTGGTGGCCGTCAGCACTGAAGAGTTTGCTGGAAAGCAGCAGCCACAAGGGAAGGAGCCTGGTGTGAGCTGTGGAATCTCAAAAAAGCTCATTTCTCTTCCATGCACAATGCATGCCAAATCTTAAAATTCCTGCAGCATCTAGTTATGAAACTACAATAGAAGAGAAAAACAGATGGCTAAAGCCTTTTGGAAAGAAAAAAGATTAAGCATTACTTATTTTACAAAAGGGAAAGATGTATATTTGAAAATAAAGAACCTACTTCAGATCACACCTAACTGGTAGAAAAACTGGTGACCTGCCTCATGGAAATGAAGCCTGTCTTCAGCTAAGACAGCATACAGGAAAAGTTTAACCCTTTTAGAACACTGTGGCTTGCTGTAATTTTAAGCAGGATTTAAAAGCAAAGCAGTTCATACAGGAGAGGACATTGTAAGAAAGAACACCCTTCTTTTTCTCTAAAGCAACTGCTGAATGGCAAATCCTGCAGAAAAGCCTCCTTATGTTTACTCTTTTCCAGCATTTTTAAGCCATTAGCACCTACATTCAGGTGAGCACATTTCTTGCTTATAAAAGCCTTTAACAGGCAAGGACATACTATGAACTTGGCAACCCCACCTCTGAAAGTTAGGCCTTTCTCTGTGGAAAGCAGTCAATCAGACACTTGAAGCCTCTTTTGAATCCTTAACTTGGGAGATAACACCCAAAAATACAGAAATAGAAAAGCCGTCCTAGAGAGCTCATGTGTTCAGCATTAGATGCTCCAGCAGCTTTGTAAAGCAGCAATCACAGCTTCAGGTCCAAGTACTGGAACTGATCTCTGGTCCAAAGGAGTATTTTCCTCCTGTGACGATCCTCTGCTGAGCTTTGCCTCAGACAAGCCTTGACTCAGTTGCCTGAACAGAGGCCTCCAGCAGCTGGGAAGCCCCAGGGCACACAAGAGATCCATGCTGGGCTGGCAGGCCTGAGGAAACCTGGGCTCCTCCAGACTGGCAGGAAACCCAAAGACCTCTCAAAGAGCACTGGACACCAGTGTTTAGGCAACTGAACCGGGACCCGCCGGCAGTGCCCGGCGCGCTCCCACCCCACACAGCAGCCGCCTGCTCACGGAGCACCAGCTACGAACGGTCTCTGCAGCAGCCTCAGCAAAATGCACGAGGACAATTTCTGGTTTTACTCTGATGATAATGACTAAATTAACTCTCTCCTAGCACACGCAGTCCTTCCAGGCCAGGACTGCAGCTCACGGGGTGGAAAATCCTGCGCTGTCCCAGCTTACTCCAAGGGTAAGTGGAGGATGATGACACACTCCAGCACTGCCAAGCAAGAGCCTTTCAAAAAGAAAAATAATCAAGTGCTTATATGATTAATGCAAAGCATGACGTGTGCACAGTAGCAGGAGTCACTAATCCATATTACAAGACCAAGATTACATTTATTTATTTATTTTTAATGAAAGGCTCTAAATGAACCGACTGCTCAATTTTTTCAAAGGTACTGAGCAGCCACAGTAATTAGGTCTGGATCAGCAGGAGTAGCCAGAACGCTACAGAAGCGACTCAGTCCTGTTAATTACCTGAAAATAAGGTTTTTCTAATGAAATGGTGACAACACCGTCCATTCCATCACAACTTGTCCCCCCCAAATGTACCATCAATGAAAAGCAACCGTCTGAGAGTAGCTGTCTTTAATCATCAGTAGGAACAAGAATCAGAAATAATAGGGAGCAGGAAAAGCAAGGAAAGGGAGTTCCAACCTATGCTGGACAAATGCTGCTGTAGCTAGAGATAATCTTTTTAAAGGGTGAAGCAGCAATACCAGAGTGGCACCAGCTTCCCACAGAGCCAGTGTGATTCCAGAAACAAAAGTGGGAGCTATTTTGAACACCAAGTTAAAAAAAAAATCCAAATCAATACAAGTCCAGAGGAGACAAAAAGCATTAAAGCCACCCAGAAATACACTCCATGCTGCAAACCGCACACAATCGGTTACAAAAATATCCTAAAACACAAGTTATTTTCTGAAGAGTTAGACAAATGTAAACCTAAGAGAAGACAGCAGCTCATAGATGGGCACCCAGCCTGTTCTGGTCACGGACAATCCCCTCTCACAGACACATCTCAGTTGAAGTGTATTTATGACTGCATTGTCATTTATTTTAAAATATGAATGGAGCGTTCTTCTCCTCCAGAAACACTGCATTGTTAAAATGCCAGTACAGTAAAATAACTTACTGCTTACCACATTTTGATCAAACAAACTACAGACTACAGCACTGACACTCAGTATATATTGAGTGCTTTCAGTAAGAACAGCATATGGAGCTGATTTCTTCTGTTTTGTTCTCATGTAGGCCAAACTCCCAGACACGCTTTAGAAATAGGGGAAGCAGGGATTCTGTGAGCACAGGCAAAACTGCATCTTCTCCAAAGTTAAGACCTAGTTGAAAGTTCTTAAAATATAGTTACCCTTTTGTTTCCGACAGGCGTTCCACTTAAAGCAGAACTACTGTATTTTAGCTTGCATGCTTAAAGGGCAGCTTTGTTAGGGTTCTCCAAACAAGAGGAAGCAGAATAGAAAAGCCTACAATCAAGCGACCGTGAGTGATGTTTTTTTCCCTATTGTTATTTTTCCTAGAATTCATCCACATTTCACCACCATACTGTTGCTTGGTCATAACCAACACAAACACTGATCCTGACTATATTTAAATTCAATGTTCATAAAGACAATCTATTTTTTAAAAGATCGTTGCATATCTGGGGTTTTTGAGAGGGTGTTTTGCTACTTCACACGCAGGCATTTCACTAGGTGGGCATTCTAGTTTATGATTAAACAATAAGCTAATTGTTTCTAAAATAACAAGATTGTTCACAAGAGGACTTGTGTGTGACTTTTTCCCTAAATCAAGTGAAAGTCAGCTGCAGACCCAACCTGAACATTCCCCTGCAACGTTCATATTTTACTGCCGAAGCATTCTGCAAATTCTCAAGAAAGGAGTGAATCAAAGTGAAAATGAAAGCCAAAACAGCCTAGTTTCTGCAAACAAAACACCAAAAGTAATAAACACAACCGCTGCAATAAACTCGATAAACCAAAATCACTGTGGAACACTCTTTGGCCTGAACTAGACAGTAGATTCCATAAGATAATCACAACAGTCTTTCAACTTTCAAAGTCTTTTTATTTGTAGTTTACTCTGTGAAAACAAGTTCAACTTCCAAACCAATTCTGTTTCTTAATAACTTTCCAAAATATTTTAGGCAAGAAGATCACTGGTTAAAAATTTTAACCTGCCAGTGCTCCTTTAAGACAGAGCAGCAAGCAGCCTTCCAGCATATTTGACAGAGATTTCCAAGTCCAAGACACAGAATTTAAATTTGTAGAGGCAATTACTCATAACCAGTGAAAGCAGCCAATGCAAGTGCCAAACTTGCCAACAAGAAGAAAGGCCAAGTATTAGAAAGGAGGCTGCAGTTTATTACAAGGCAATTTGAACATGTTAGTCCACAAGGTCTTGAAGGTACTTTCTCCATCCCCTGACAGTACAGGCTCATGCTAATGTGAGGAATTATGTCAGTAACATCAATATTCCAAAACACATAAAACAGCACTTAAGTATTTCTATAATGGAGATCTTTGCTTGACTATTTATAAGCTGCTTCTACTCTTCCCTAGCAGATTCATTTAAGCTCATTTTGCACAGGAAGAAAGATGCACCAGACCCATACCATTAACTGTTAACTGCTGCCTAAGCTTCAAAGCCATCCAACTGGATCACCACTGCACAAAATTTGTCTGACTAAACAAATACCTTAAAATAATTCCCAAGGATCTGTCTCTTACCTCTCCCCATTAAAAGATGGAAAGGAACAAGCAAAAGAAGAAGGAGAGATAACACCTTCAGGTAAAAAAGTCAAAATTGAAATGGGTATCCACACCAGCTTACAACTGCAATATTTCAGTACTGACCTCAGATGCTTCAGTCAGCTAGCAACAGTGTCAGCAGGTAACAAACACTCAGCACCAGCAGTTGAGCTGGAAGTTGGAAAACAGCTCTTGGGAAATATTTTAAAGAAACAAGAGCAATAACCAAAACCACACCAGTAAGGAACAGATGCCAAGCTAATAAATGCACCATCTTCTGCAGGGTAACAACAATGCCAGCGCAGAAAATCAGAGTACAGAACAAAACCAACAGGTCCAAGATAAATATGCACCAGAGCAAGCACTCTCTAAGAAAGACAAGCACCCCATGCAGATACTTCTACAATGGGCAGGCAAGACCAATGCACACACACAAACAACACAAAATGAGCAACATTCTTCTTATTTCAGCACCAGCAACTCACTAGACCATTTGTGCAGCAATATGAGCTGCTACTTACCATTTTTTGGTGCACTCGACCATCAGCTCCTGGTAAGAGGCCACAAACTGGAACTTGGATGCGTGTTTCCCAACACGCTGCAGTCTTTTCCAAACTGAGGCCATGGTGGTGAGAAATACCAGTCCTCTTACACAGCAGCAACTCTGCAACTACCAGTGTAGGTTTAAGAGTGTGTGTGATGGATACTAGCAGATTTATATACAGACACAGTAAAAACAGCACATGAGGAACTTGATGGGATGTCTACAATTCATATTCTGCCTCTCCCTTCTTCAGGGTAAATCCCAGTCTAGCTGAATGGCTCATCACTGGCCAGGAGCAGCATGCAATAGGAGCAGACAGGTAATTGAAAGGAAGTTCTCTCACAGAATCATCATTCCTCACACAGCAGATGATGTGGAGGCTGCAGGACTGGAAGACAAATAAGACAGGGGAAGAAAGCACTGGTTAACAGACTCCATGCGACAGTGCTGCAATTGCACGTGATGTCACACCTTTCAAACTACAATAAACCACAAAAACATATCCCCTTCCTGTTGTTGTCGTGTGTCCCCCTCCTCCAATTTAAATAAATAAATAAGAAGGCTGCAGCGATTTCAGGAATGCAAACCGCGAGCCTGTTTGGAAACATATCAACACGTCCTTTTATCAGCACCATCATAACTGGCAACAACAACAAAAAAGGGCAGGTCAGGGCCACACCGAATCCTTACGAAGCATCCCCAGGAAGCAATGCAAAGTGGCTGAGGTGCTGCCAATGTGCACCCAGAGGGAGGGACACAGGGAGATGAAGACAAGTTCTTTGTCTTGATGACAAAAGGTGTAACAGTTGTTTCCCCCCACACACACATACACCCCCCTCCCGCTCCCGTTTCTCTTTCCAAGGAGAAGGAACAGCCAAGAAGCCGGCAAGGGACTGTTACAACTTAAATGCCTGTGCCAGGGTGAGGAGGAGGATGAAAGAGGAAGGGGCATTTCCTGAGCCCTGGCTGCCCAGCATTCCCCATCTTCCTCACCGCATCGTATTGAAATGGAAATGCCTCTCCATCCTGAGCTGAGAAAGGCTCATCAGGGAGGTGAAAAGGCAGCGGAGAAACCCAGATGGATGGGTCTGCTTTCTCCAGAGGAAAGTATCCCCTCCGCCGGGAGCGGAGGAAAAAGCCTCTTCGTTAAGAATACGAGAGGGCAAAAGGCGGCCGCACCTGGCGAGAAGACAGGCGAGTGTGGCACCAGAGCCGGCGGGGAGGCAACCTGGGGTCCAGGAAGGTCGCCTGGAGGGGGCCCGGAGTGAGGCGCGCCCCGCTCCGCCTCAGCAGCG
>NW_008583408.1:0-3562 GCF_000691845.1 Merops nubicus | reverse complement strand
TATTATTATTATTTTTTGTTAAAAAAAATGTGCATTTAATCTTGAATTTCATCAGCAGTTTTAAACAGTTCTCATAACAACACGTTTCACAATTGGGGTTTCATATTTGTTGCAGCTTTCAACCATCCTAGATATATTGTAAAAGCAGCAACAATAATAATAAAAGGAATGAGGGGTTCTTTAGAAGTACTTGATTAATGACAATATGTAGTCTAGCAAAAAAACCCATCGTGGTCATAATGTGATAGTGTGCGTGCTTGCTGGTTTGAACTGGGTGAGTTCCATCACGACGTTGAAGATGTTATTTACTGCAGTTTACAATACAGTCTGTGAGTTGCACTTCAGATTTTCTTTCACTATGCTGCTCAATTTGTTATGAGAATTTACAATCATATCTTCAAGCTTAATATATTCTAGTACAGAGAAGTCAAAATAATCAACCATACAAAGACTATGAAGTATAGATCTGTCACTAAGTAATGAACAAAGGACATAAATATGGAAACGAGGTGTTTAAAAGCAGGTCTCAAGGTGCTTTTTTTTGGTCTGTGACAGCCTGTTTGATTGTAATGTCAATTATGTACCCTAGCGGTTCTGTATGAGAAGAAAGAGTGCATCAAAGACAGGCTGTGGCCAAGGTAATCTAGAGAAGACAAATTTTCTGAGTGTATTGATCAGCAAAAGACTGTATTTGGGACAGCTTAACTCTAACTTCTTGCGACAACATAGGAATTTAAATAATTCAATTTTGTATTCAGAACAAACCAGTATTTAGTGTGTTAAAAAGAACCAAACCAAAACAAAACCCTGAACCATTGTTCACTGTAAAACTCAGTTGATTATTATCACCTTTCCAAATGAGGAAGAAAAGAATACAGAGGAAAATCAGGACAGAAGTATTACCTGCTCGGTAGCTGAGTCATATGTACACTGTAGGTTTTAATCACTACTTATTTATCAATGGGAGTAATTATTTTTGTTGTTGTTTCTGTTCTTATAAGCAATGAAACATAAGTGATATTTTAGAGTGAAGACGGCAAAACTAGTTACTTAATGAGAAAGACTTGTCACAATACAAGACACAGGAGAATCATGAAAGAAAGCCCCAGGACTTTCGAGCTTCTTCTGTTGATATTTTTGAGTACTCGACAACAGTAGAGAACAATATATCAATATATGTGTTCTCAGTTTAAGAAACCTTAAGGGTTTTTTGGTTTTGTTTGGTTTGGTTTGTTTTTTTTTTTTTTTTTTGATACATATACCTTCAATATAAAAATAATCAGTTGATACTTTTTGAAATTCCAGGTAGATTTTTTTACGCAAAATGTTTTACCAGGTTGGTTTAGCTCACAAATCCACAAATTCCATGGGTTTTACTCTCCTTAAACTATATAAAGTACTGCTACTATCACAGCCTTTTCTGGGTGGATAATATTCCTAGGTGTGATGGTATAAATCAAGGACTTCAATGTAAATAACTGGAAAGCTATGTTGGAAAAACAATGTAAATAACATCTTAGGAACCAGATCTCCATACCTGTATACACCATGTGCATAGCTATTTTTTTCACCACAATATATTTTATCAAAATAGTTTACTTATCTGTAAAGCAGAGTCAGCTTTAACTTACAAAATTATATGAGAACCTTATATTATGCTCATATGTGGATAACAGTGACTGTGTTCATAGGCCCACTAACGTCCCTGTCATTTGAGTTCTAACATGACCTCTCAGAGGAACATTTACAGAAGACAGTATGGAACAATCATCTTCATAGTTCTTGCAATGATGTGTGTAGGAAAGGAGGAGATACTAAAACTGGTAATAAGCACCTCTGTTCTCCATCAAACAAACAATTGTGGTTAGAAGGAGGTGAGAATTACTGTGTTTGTGTTTTTCCTTGAAAGTGGTTTTCAAGGCTCTCTTCAGTAGGAATCACTCTTTCATTTGAAGTTAGTCTTGACTTTTACAGAGAAGTCAACAATATTTCTGTTTTTATATGACTTGAGGATCTAAGATGCTACAATTGATGCATGAGTTAAATGATTACTACATTTCTGGTGTGGGTTGTGTTTTTTTTTTTTTTTTTTTTTTTTTTTTTGTCTTGCCTTTATTTATTTTTCCCTGCATATTACAGTGCCTGGTTCAAAGTTCAGGCATTCAGTCAAGTAGAAATTTTTCATCTAATGAAAAAAAAGAGTTTCTTCTGTTTCATACAGTACTACTTGTTCAGTGTTTCTGTTTGAATAATGTGTGTTAAAATAGGACATTTCTTAAAAAATAGCTGCTGAATAATTTAACTCATTAGCTGGATCAGGCATACTGCCTACTAAGGGAACCAGTATAAATTGCAATTTAATGCAAAATTCCACAGAGGTTCTCAAGAGAAATGCACATAGCAGCACTTCCAATGTGCAATTATTAAGTCGTGCCTGTTCAAACAGATGTGAACTCTGTCATGGCTAGAATACAAGTTTTCAAAGCTAGACTTTCTATGGCAGGACTGCTACCTTAAATCCTCTTTGTTAGGGCTGGGCAGTTCTAGTTTGCAGCTGTATGACCCAGTCTTTTGTTTATGATATGTCTGAAGCTGGAGCTACAAGTTGCTGGGAGCAGAGGAGGCAGGTATTGAAAGAAACATTTTTGGAGGAAAGGACCAAGAAACACCCCTACAGAACTTGCCAAAGGAAAGAAATCACAGTTTAGAGATGTGAATCATGAAGGAAATCACAATTTAGTGATTTTCTCAATTCCAGAATCACCCTTTCTCATTAAAATACTCTTAAGAACATGTAACATAGACACACACTTATAGATTTATATACACATGCACATATATGAAAATATCATGCTTATCACTTTGACAATAAGTCAAGTAACAATTTAATTTCTTTTTACATATGGAAAATTTAAAAAAAAAAAATCCTAATAACTTTCCCCATCTTTGGTCAATTCTAAGATTTAAAAAAGAAAATTAAATCAGTTCATTATTTATTTTTTGAATGCTAGGTTCTGCTCCCTCCTTCATGCAAGCATAGGAGAAAAGAAAAAGACATATACCTGCCCGTGTGCATGCTTTGTTCTCTACCAGAAAGAAACTGCCATGTCTTCACCTTGTGGATGGAAATAAAGCATCTCAACGCAATCTTCCCTTCCTTTATCACATGATCTGCAGTGCAACTCTAGGTGTGCATTTGGGAGTGTACACAGTGACAGAAACAGATCTGTTTCAATTTAATTGCTTCTAGAGGCAGTGAAAGGAATCTGTTCCAATGGCATTATAATGATGCAAAGTGAATTCTCTGTCTTTTCCTTTCCCCAATTCTTCCAGCTGTCTGCACATGACCGGCACCAAGAATTATTGGTAACGCTATTCTAGTGAATGCCTTCTGGGGATAAACTGGGTAGTTTGAGTGAAAATGATCACTAGTGTCTCCTCTATGCTGTTCAATATATGCATATGAAGCAGGACAGAATTGAGAAAAAATGTGAGCAGAATATGTTAGAAAAGTTTTTAAAAGTTGTCTGTTTGGTAAGGTGTCCTGGTTCTGTGTAAAAAG
>NW_008583407.1:38962-39275 GCF_000691845.1 Merops nubicus | reverse complement strand
CTTGTTTAACAGCAGTCACCAAGGTCACACGGGAGGGCTCTGCGGGGATGTCCCCCGCAGCCGCGGGGGAAGCCCTGGCAGTCCCCGCGCGGTGTCGAAGGCGGCCTGGGCTTGAGCGGAGCTCTGGCCTCTGCGGTCTGGAGCGATCGCCGAGACATCTCCCGCGGGTGGGGACAGCGCTCGGCGCAGTTGCCCTTTCCCTCCTCTCAGTGCGGGCGGCACTGGCATCGCCCTTGGAGCCCGGTGGCGAAGAGTTGCGGTGCGATTTAGGTGAAAGTTCGAGCGCTGCCGTCCAGGCGGTGCCGCGGCTGCT
>NW_008583407.1:0-38935 GCF_000691845.1 Merops nubicus | reverse complement strand
CTGCCTGCTGTCCAGGCGCGGTGCCTCTTGCCAGGCCCCGCTTGTGGGCTTCGAGAGCGTCCTCTGCAGTAATTCCATGATTCACTTCCACTCCTTGGGGGAGGGTGGGTTTTTTTGTTTGTTCGTGTTTTGATTTTTTTAAAAGCTATTTCTTGGCTTCTTTATATCTGTTTACCCCTGAGGTTTAATTTAAAGTCTTGGCTTTAAGTGGTGGAATGGCTTTAAGTGGTGGAATGTGAGGATCTTGGCACAGATTTCCCTCATGCAAGCTAGTAGTGAGACAATAGTAGTCTCATGAAGAGATTGACGAATGTCACCAATTACTGGCTGCTTTATATTGTTCTGGCACTTTATTAGTTTTGGTGCAGTCTTCCTGCCTGCCCCTGCTGCGGCCAGTTACCTCCTCCTGCTTGCAGGAGGAGAGCTGCTGTCACGGTTTCTGTAGCGTTGAACAACAGGAGTGAGCTGTGCCCCTCGTGAACAAAGCACCTGATCAGGGAGACTCACAGTGTAGGGATTATCTGTGGTTGTGTAGGGATTATCTCTGGTTATCCCCCTTATAACCAGAGGAAGAGAGAGTCCAAATGCCATCTTGATTTGCAGTCTCTGTCATGAGCTGAGTTTTTCCAGAGGGAGCCTTTTTCTCCGCTTGCATAGCTGAAGAGAGGTGGGATGAGTAAGGGACAACTAAGAAAGACATAAGGGAGAATCTTTATATCCCCATTTCCTGAATGCTTAATAGTATTCTGGCACTCTATGAAAATATACAAGTTCTGTTTTTGTTGGGAGAATTAAAAGAAAAAAAAAAATCAGTATTTTACAGGCATTTCGTGGCAGACCTGATCTCTAGAATTCTGTTATTTCAGAAGTTTGTGACGTTCTTTGGATTTTCCATGTGGTCTGCTTGTGTTCCTTCAAACCACCTTTGATTTATTTTTTTCTTTGCAAGAAGCCATTGCACATAGCTGAAGAGTCCAAGTTCAAGAAAGTATCACTAAAATACACATTTAATGCAAATGATGTAGAACTGCATTACCTTTGTGATAATTCTAGCTTCAGTTTGAGCTTTACTTTTTAAAATTTGTTCTACATAGTGCCCATACGTACATATCACTCAGTTTTTGTTTCATCACTTCACTCTGGAGTATGAGCTCCATTAAATTGGCAGTGTAATTCCATGTTTGTTTTGTTTTCACTGGTGTTGCTCATGTGCAAATGTATTATCACACAGAAGGATTGAGACACATGCTTTCTCAGGCCAATTGTAAGCTCTGTAAACCCCCCCATCCCTGGGCACTACAGCTGTGGAATGTACTGGTGATTCAGCTACCACTGAAAATCACAGAATCATCAAATGGTTTGGGTTGGAAGGGACTTGAAAGATCATCTGGTTACACCCCCCCCCTGCCATGGGCAAGGACACCTTCCACTAGACCATCCACAAGCCCCATCCAAGCTGGCCTTGAACACCTCCAGGGAGAGGGCATTCACAGCCTCTCTGGGCAACCTGTTCTAATGTCTCACCACCCTGACAGTCAAGAACTTTGTTAAATCTCATATAAATCTACCCTTTTGGTTTAAAACCATTGCCCTTTGTCCTGTCGCTGTATGCCCTTGTAAAAAATTTTTGCCCAGCTTTCTTGTAGGCCCTCTTTAAGTACTGGAAGGCTGCTGTAAGGTTTCCTGAGAGCCTTCTCCTCTCTAGTATTGAAAACCCCAACTCTCTCAGCCTGCCCTTGTAAGAGAGGTGCTCCAGCCCCCTGATCATGATCCTCCTCTGGGCCCACTCACATGGGTCCTTGTCCTTGTGCTGAAGAGTCCAGAGCTGGATGCAGTACTCCAGGTGAGGTCTCACTATAGCAGGGTAGAGGGGCAGAATCCCCTCCGTTGGCTTGCTGGCCACGCTTCTTTTGATGCAGCCCAGGGCACAGCTGGCCTTCTGGGCTGCACTCACACACTGCTGGCTCCTGTTGATTTTTTTGCCAGTCAGCACCCCCAGGTCTTTCTTGTCAGGGCTGTTCTGCCCAGGCTGTATTTGTGCTTGGGACTGCTCCAACCCACGTGCAGGACCTTGTACTTGGCCCCGTTGAACTTGATGAAACTGGCATGGGCCCAACTCTCAAGCCTGTCACTGTCCCTCTAGACAGCATCCCTTCCCTCTAATGTGTTGATCTCACCACACAGCTTGGTGTCGTCCTCAAACTTGCTGCAGTTGCACTCAATCCCACTGTCCATGCCACAGACGAATATGTTAAACAGCACTGGTCCCAGTACCAGACCCTGAGGAACACCCCTCATCACTGCACTCCACGTGGACATCGAGCCATTAACGATAATTCTTTAATGGTGACCATCTGGCCAATTCCTTATCCACTCAGTGGCCCATCTGTAAAACCCACATCTCCAATTTAGAGACCATGATGTCGTGCACGATAGTGTCAAGTGACGGGGACAGGTCTCATGGAGTTTGATTCTACCCCATTCGCCAGTAAAGAAGAGTGTTTTATTGAGTGTGGTTTTAAAGGATAAAAGCCTTGAAGCTACTACTGAAGCTTTTGAATTTGTAAATATATACACATGTAATCTCGAGATCACCTGCATTTGTTAGGGCTGAACTCCTTAGACATAAAGTACAGCATATACATGAGCCTGAAACACAAATCCTGCAGAGAGTCTGTGGTGGTAATGGTCTTCCACATGCCTTAGTCACAGACAGAAGAATAGCTAACTTTCAAAATAACTAAAATCGTTATTAATTTTTTTTTTTTTCAATAGCTCTCTAGTTGCAATGGAATGTCTAAAATTAGCACCTGTGTCCAGAAATGTGAAAAAACTAACTTTCCACTTCTGTTTCTTCCAGTTTTTCAGCCGTGGGCCAAATGTGCTGCTTCAAGACAGCAGTGCACCGCAAGCTGCGTTCTTCTCACCTCTTCAAAAAGTGATGTTGCCACCAAATACTTTTCAAGGGAAAGTGGCCTTTATAACTGGTGGAGGTACTGGGATTGGCAAAGGGATGACGACAACTTTGTCCAGTTTAGGTGCGAAGTGTGTTATAGCAAGCCGGTAAATATTAATGAAGTCATTTTAGAGTTTTCACTTAGTGCTGAATAGATCTGTTTTCTTTCTCACCATGGATCTTATTTCCTTATTCGTACAATGGATAAATTTATTTTATTTACTCTTATTTCAGTACACTTTTAGATTATAATGTCATATTATAAATACCAGAAATCTGCAGTTTGATCTACAAGTGTCTTACGGTCTAACAAGCAGTAGGAAGAAAGAAAATAAACACATTTTGACAAAATGCAGCAGCAAACCCAGAATTAGACATAAATTCAGCTAAAGCCTAAAAGAGAATACAAAATTCAAATGGCCATTGCTGAATTTTTTGAATGTATTATTGCAGTTGTTCTTGATACAGATGTGAGTTGCAGTAAAGAATCCTCTTTATCCTTATGACTTTAAAGACAGCCCTGATTTTCCTTTAACTAAGATGGTGTTTGTACAGTTCTCTTACACTGCAGTAAAGACTACAACAAAGCCCCATTTTTAATCAAAATAAACAAAAGTGTTGTGACATTCATCCAAATAGTTTAAATATTTAGTTTGAAACCAGAGTATGTGTATCCCTTCTAGAATACTAATAGAGTAAGCTAAAACGAAGTTTGTTATGATTCTGTACTTAGAATGAAAATATCTTTTTCTAGCTTACCATATTTGATTAGCTTAAGATAGTGATAGTCTCTTAATGTAGTCAGTTCTGAGATGCTTTAAAGTAGCACTAACCAGAAATTAATTAAAAAGAAATTAGATTTAAATTAGATTTAAATAGTTCTTCCAGAAAGTTAGTGGCTAAATATAGCTTGTATCTTAAAGCTCAATTTTCATTAAAATCAGCAACACACACATTAAATGGTGTTTTAAGGTTTAGCTCATATTTGTTCAGAAAAAAAGACTGGGTTTTATTAATCTAAATTGTAATTGCACTTAATTTAAATGTAGTGACACTGTGTACCTGTTTCTAGGAAGCTTGATGTTTTGAAAGGAGCAGCAGAAGAAATTTCTTCTAAAACAGGGAATAAGGTAAGTTTTTATAGAATTGTGAATATGTTATTTATTGTACTTTAAATGGCTATAGAATTTTCATGCATTTATGTACTTTTTTGGGCTTGTTTAAATTGTGAGTGATACGTTTTTGAAGTTTTAGAGCTGCTTTTCCATTATTATACAGGTTCATGCCATCCAGTGTGATGTGAGAGATCCAGTTTCAGTGAAGAATGCTGTTGCCGAAATAATCCAAGTGGCAGGACATCCTGATGTAAGTGTTTTAGTGAGAGGAAAGCATTCCAGTCAAAATACTCTGCATAGTAGGCAGGAAGAAAATCAGTCCAGAAAGTTAATGGAATTTGTAGACACTTTGCATTCTCCAGTAGCATCCTATACACATGGAAGAGAATTTTGAGTTCTTTTACCATGTTACTGAGTTCTAAATGTTGTAGGAAGTGGAGGAACTATTTCTCACAGCTATATGCTCTAACACTGCTATAAAATAAGACAGCTTACTGTTCTGATTTGTAAACAAGATGCTCTGGATATTCTTTTGACTGCTAGCTACTGCAGTTTTTGGCCAAAGCACATCACAATCTCTGGGGTTTATGCATGAGCAAAGAGGGAGGAGAATTCTTCCTATGTATTACATTTTATGTACACTGGTAATTTTCTGAGTAAGTCCTTCCCATGACTTGTTCTTTACAAACATTTCCTTTCTCTTTGGTTTAATATATTCTGTGTGTTCAAGAGAGACTGCAGAGTAAATTGAACATTCAGTTCTTTTAGTCAAGATTTTTTCTTGGTGACAGGTATGACGTGTAGGTTCATGAACACTGCAAGCCCATGCGGGTGAGGTGGGATCTCACAGATCCATGTCAACAGCAGTATCGTATTCTTTCTAGTGTTTTTTTTGTTGTTGTTATTGTTGTTCATTCCATCCCCAGGACTGTTCCTCCCAAGTAGATAGCAATCATTCTTTTGTTGTGTGGGTTGTTTTGACAGTCCTGTATCTCTACATACCACAAAGCTTGTATCGTGCAGTCCTTAGTTCATTAGTTTTATTGTTGTGTCTTCACTGTATTTATTCACTGATTGAAGGAACCTCCTCAGTATCTTGAGCTGTTTGGATTTTTTCTTTTTCTTGAAATTGCAGGGAGGCCTTTAAATTGTATTTGCCGTCTGTATGTATAATTTATATCTGTTATACATAATTTGCTTTATATTCATGCAATATGTGCTGTGTTTTGTTGTTAAAAATTCTAATGTCTTAATTTAGCCTGCAAGTTCTTCAGGACAAAGACATGTAGGTTTTATGTGCAAACCTACATGAATCTAGATGCTATTCCATAAGTTATTCAACATTTTATGGATTTAGCACATTATATTATTATTAAACACACAAATATTGGCTATGTAAGTTTTGGGTTAAGGACTGCTTATGTGATTGATACTTAGTACCCTTAAAAAATAGATCTAACCTTCTAGCTGGAAGGGCTAAGCAGATGATATATCAAAAGTAACCTCTGCCTAGCTACTGTTTGTAGAAAGGCAACAAGTGACTGATAAACACATAGTCAAAAAAAGTTTTGTACTAGTTACTTGCAGTTCACTAAATCGTAATATTCTCTTTGTCATGACTGATTAGACATCTTGTTACACAAGTCAGCTAATCCAGACTTTAGTCATCAGGTTATCTGAACTATTTTTACTTTTATTCCTATGCATCCATTACATTAAGTATGACGTGACCTTGGAACTTGCTGGGGACAAACTTTTTTGGTAGGATGCCCTTGAGACACTATGGAAAACAGCGACTTAAGTCACCCTCTACATTTACAGTTCCTCAGTACTAGACTAGTGGTTGCAGCAGTTTGGAAATACAGCTCATTTTCTACTAACTGATACATGTCTGTGCTGCAGATGTGAAAACTGCAAATGGATTATTTTCTCTCCCTCTTTCTCTTCCTCTGCCCTGCCCCCATTTTCATTTGATGAGGATATTTTTACCTTCTACCTGGAAACGCTAAGAAATTTCTTGTAAATTCTTTGCTTTTCTCTCAAGAAGAGTTATTTTTAGTTAACTCTTCATTTTTCCTTCATGTGTTTTAGGTTGTGATAAACAACGCAGCTGGAAACTTTATTTCCCCTTCTGAACGACTTTCTGCTAATGCATGGAAAACAATAACTGACATTGTACTCAATGGTACTGCTTTTGTAACTCTGGAAGTTGGAAAGGAGCTCATTAAAGCACAAAAAGGTATCTTAAACTTCAGATAAATGGTTGCTAAGCATTGTGACGTAATATATTACTTAATTTCCTTGCTTTACTATTATTATAGCCAGTTTTGAGAGTTTGAAAAGGAACGCGATTTTGAGCGTTCTACATCTTTACTAGAAAGAAACTTAATTTTCAGTAAAGCTGTACTTAAGTGTCACACAGCAGAGCTGGCTAGTGATTTCTTCATTGTAGAGTCTGACATCAAATTTGGCTTGGAGGCCATGAGGCTGAATATTAAAATCTGTTTGCAATGTTTGTACTAATTGTAATAAAACTTTTTTTTTTTTTTTTTAAATATAAGTTTTAAACATGCTGCTATTTCTTTTAAATCTTATGTATCTATGTTTGTTTCATTGAGTAACTGAACACATGGCATTTATTTAAAGAAACAGTGAGTCAGGATATCACTTTGAATTTTCCTCCTACACTTAAAATTCAAAGTTGCGGTATTTGACTAATAGCACTAGATAATATTACCTTTGTGGTAATGGGGAAAAGAATTGCAAAATTGAAATCAGTATTTAGTTTTCATTTTCCTGGGTCTAATTCTAAGTTCTAGACCACCTAGGAGATTAATCCTATATTTGAGCTTTACCTTAAAAATATGATAGTTCTTTGATCCACTATTTAGCCAAAGATTTGCTTACCCAGATTATTGTCTTTAAGGGAAAGATAATGTATGTCCTTCTATGTTATATCATAGATTGTATACAAAGAATAATAGATTATATACAAAGAATAAATGCATTCATTTTACATTATCTTCTACTTATGAATTGAAAAACATTGAGCTTATTTTTTGATCAGAATGATATAATCTCAAATAGCATTTAAAAGCAGTGAGGTATATTATGGTTTTCCCTGTGCCCTTACTTCTGAATCTTGTTATATAGGTACAGACACTGTTATAAATAATCCTTTTGTATTTGCACTGTATTTTTATAACTCTTGAATTAGCTAAATTTCTTCAGAACTTCTCTCCAGAAGGTACTCAGTGAGTTTATACCCTTTAATGATAGCAAAATAAAGTTTGGGTGGTTTCAGTAAGTGTGTAATGGTTTTGGTCAGTTGGCAGGGTATTTCCTACGTATATTTTAGCAGCAGATGAAAAAAATCATTTCCACCTTTCTAGTGCTCGTATTCCCACATTAAAAACCCATCCCCAATTGTTACTTCTTATATCATTATGGCAAACTGTTCTCATAGTTTGCTTTATGGCCTTCCAGATGCATGCAGTGACTCCCTATAGTAATGTGAAATACGTCTTCAAAACTGCCTTTCTGCTGCTGCTGAATGCAAAACGATTTTCTTTGCTTCCACCCTCAAATTCGGCAGAATCCAGAAGTCATTCACCTTCGTGTTGTCTCGCTTCCTTTCGCTTCTAAGCTTCCAAAACACATTCATTTCTTTTGCTATTATTTGCACGCCTTCTTTCCAGGGGATTCCATCCGTAAGTAAGACTCCTTATTTAAGGCTTTCTTTAAAACATATTTTTGCAAGTAAGTCAAGTGTAACTCTTTGTCCTCTCATTCTTCACCTTCGTTTTCTTTTTCTTTGCTTGTTTTTTTAAGTTTGAGCAGAGTCCTCAGTTTCCGAAGTGGAGGTGCTACCCAGTGCCAATATTTTAGAACAGTCAGTGAGAGTGATACACGTCTGTCAGTTACTAAAGCACTGGCACATCCTCTTAAGTCTACAGCGTGACCTACATTAAACCTAATTTAGTAAATAATAAAAATGCTCTGCTTTTAGACTGCAAGTTTGTACTGGTATTTAAAAGGGATTTGTCGTCTGCCAGTGCATAATTTATGCACTAAAGTTTTAGAAAATAAGGGGAGGTAATTGGTTAGATACTGTTCATTTTATGAATGCAGGCCTTTAGAAGTAAAAATTGTGTAAACTGAAGTGCACTTCAAACTTCAGAGCTGTAAATTTATGTGTCATCATTGCTGCTGTGGTAGGTTCACTCCACTCACCTCTATTTAATCTGTATTTTAAAAAATCTGTGATTTAATTCTGCAAAATGCATAGTGAACCATCAACTCTGGATAACTTCAGAGTTGTTCTGTGTTTTTTGCCTGTGCTGATTTTTCTTTTTAAAGTCTCTCACTGTAGACTGCTTTTTTGATAAAGGAGGTCCATGATTTCTGGGTATCTGCTGGCATTTCTCTCACTGTTTTTAGTCTCTTCAGTTTCTCTTGTGTACTTTAATTTTTTAACCAAGTCTGCTTCATCTTCACATATATTCTATCAGTAATCTATCCCATGGGTAGCTATTCTAATTAAATTATTTTTAAAATACAGTAAGTAGAACAGTTATTTTTGTTACTGTGGCGTAAGTAGGGAACTTGTCCCTTGGCCTCCATTTCCCAGATACACTAAGTTCATGGTAGTCATTCATCAGTCAATTAGAATTTGCAGGCTTCAATAAAAGAAAGATTGAATTATTTTCCATATTTTTTTTTGCTAAATCTGTTCTAAAATATATAAAAGACAGTGGCCTTCTTATCCATTTTTTTGTATATAATGATGGGAAAATATTATGCAAGTTGACTTCCTCATAAGGTCTACTGCAGAAAAAGCTGAAAATTTCTTAAAAGAAATATTTTCTTTTTTCTGCATAAACTTCAGCTCAAGCCCTAAACGGTGTCATTTTAAGATTTTTGCCAAACCTAATTGTTAATGACAATTTTTTTTTGTTTGTTTTCAGCCAGGATTTGATGAAATTAGAGCAAATTACCTGATGAATGACTGCTAGGCTAGGGCAGCTTCTACAAAGACACTGTAAGTCCTTAGGCCTTCACTCCAGCTAGACTGATTTGCACATATAAGTTCGTTATCAGTAGACGTCTTGAGGGTTTAGACCTTTGGAGCTTTATCAGTAGCTATTTACACTTATATGGAACAATTCTCAACGTGTGTGAAAAGAGGGAACTGAAATAAAAGGGCTTGAAAGCCAAGCTTCCAAGAACAGATTGTTAAAATACCTTTTTACAGCCCAGGGCAAAATGACATCCCAACACTTGATCTGCCGACTTCTGTGTGACTGAGGTTGCATTTACTTTAAGTTCAGAGTTTGATCTCTGTGCATATTTTGTTTGTTTGGTGTGGGATTTTTTTTCAAATATTTTTTCCACTTCCAGGAGCAGCATTCCTGGCTATTACAACAATTTATGCGGAGAGTGGGTCGGGATTTGTGTTGCCGAGTGCCTCTGCCAAAGCTGGTGTCGAAGCAATGAGCAAGTGAGTAACATCAACATGAGGTTTCTGCTTCTCACGTCCTGGAGGCAGGGTAATTGGTCTGTAAAAATGGAGACAGTTCGTGTAGTTCTCCTGTTGTTCTGTTGTATGAGACCCTTCCAGCCTCCAGTATCCTAGCCAGAAAACACTATGGTGACAGCTTCTTACAGAAGGAAGTATTCACTGCTATTACTGTGATGATTTCTATCACAGGAAGGAGCTGCTGATTTTATCACTAGGGCAAGATAAAGACAAGTGGAACTACTTCTTTTGGCAGTAGCAAGTTCTAAAATTCCAGTTACAGAGTTTCCGTAATCAAACTCTCTTGCATTCTTATAGGCAAATCAGCACTTAAAGACAGTTATCGGGGGAACTGGTCAAGGTCTGTAGTATCTTCCACTTTGTTTTGTCTCAGGAAAAGATATGCTTGTGTTTGAGAGGAGTATAATGTTGCTTCATCTATCTAATTTCATTGAGAAGTGCATTTCCTATCACTATTTTAAATGAAGGTCTGCAGTTATACCTAATTCAGAACATTATCATGTCTTGATCCATGTTACTGGGTGAACAAAAAGATTTCTATCATTATTAACTATAGGATGGTCTTTCACAGCAAACAGATCCTGCTCTGCACTTCAGCAGAAGGAATTGAACAGCAGCCCTTTAGCAACTAGAACTTTTATCCAGAAAAAGAAAAAGAGGGAATGAGTGGTAGATTTCATTTCTGTTCTGTAGAGCTGTAGCTGAAATGTGTAATTTTCAGAGACTTTATGACCCAGCTAATTCTTTCACTGCAGTAGATGATCTATGTGAAGTACTGCTTATGCAGAGCAAATGTTGCCTTAAAACAAAATTATTCTAATGGCCTCATTTTAGAATATAACCTCTGTTTTGTGTTATTTCAAAACATCTGATGTGAGAGCTATGTGGAAAACGTTAGAAACATACACTTGTGGGATAGTTTAAATTGCCAGAGAAAGATGGTGACCTAACAGTAGTTTATCAAGGAGTTTAGGTGCCAAAATCATCTGTATGCTTTGCAAGGGAGAAGAAGTTGCTCCTCAATGTGCTTTTACCAATGATGCATGTATGAAATAACTATTCGTCTCCTTGTGATTTTTTTTTTCTTCTCTGAAATGTTTTTATAAGGACGAAAACCCCCTTAAGTACAAATGACTGTGTCAGGAGAATTCTAATATTCACATGTTTGATTTGGATTCAAACACTTTTTTTTCTGAATAGCGTTGTTAAAACTGTGTTTAAAATACTGATGCATTCTGATAATGAATTTTCAGGTCTCTTGCGGCTGAATGGGGTAAATATGGCATGAGATTCAATGTGATTCAACCAGGCCCAATCAAAACAAAGGTACATAGCATGAAGTGAAAGACAGCCTTGAATATGCTTTGTAGTACACACTTCACTTTAAGAAAGTCTAACCTGTTTTGTAACTGTTAAATTCAAGTATGATTGCCTTGGCCATCAGGACTGTGCTGGAATACTGGTTACTCTGCCTCTCAATTCTTTTGTAAAATTGAAGTGTTTGAACTTATGAAACCTGCCGCTGCCTGTTTCATAAGTTGAAGGTTCCCCTACTGTACTAATACAAATTAAACCTTTTTTTAGCATTTCAAAGAAATGATATATCAGAATATGAATGTTGTTTCTTACCAACTTTATGTACCAAGTTTGTCGAGTGTATTCCTACACTTGGTGGAGTAAAAGTGCCTATTTCTACCTGAACTCCTGATTTTTAAGAAAACGTCAATTCAAAAATTTCAGAATCCCTTTTAGGTATATGAGAGCAGAATCTCACTAGTTTTATTGAAAATCACAAAACTAGAAAGAGGAAAACTTAAGTCAGCAAGAAAAGGTGAAGCTTTGATATGAATGAAAAGGAAGATTGGAGAGTTTGAAGGATGTTGTCCAGACCAGCTGGAAGAGAAGTAAAAAAGAAAGCAGTCCTACAAGAGGAGAGAGGAGGATCCATTTCACATTGAGTCAAAATATTACAGTTATGAGCAGGAGCAGCCGATACTGGTATCACTACTACATGTGAAATATTTCACATCTGATTTTGCTGTTGTTTTGGGGGTAGGAGTGCAGGGCTGCTGGGTTGTTTTTGTTTGGCTGGTTTGTTTTTTTTCCGCTCTTGTTAGTGTTAGATGCTGCACTGGACCAACTCAGTTTTACCTTGTTTTGCTCTCTAAAGGAAGATAAGTGGCAGTATCAGCAGGGTTATAAGAATGTTGAAACAATATTAGTAGATCAGACCCAAAGTCTTCCATGCCTTGTACCTGGTGAATTTTTAGGCAGGAGCAGAAGAAAAACATTTAATGACATTTCTTCTTTATATCTCCAGGCTCTGGCAGTCTGTGGCCCAGGGAGTTTGATATAGTTGATATCTCTTCGTATTGTAATCATCTAGATGCACTTTTTTCTTCCATTAGTTTGCTCTGTTCCATTTTGAATCCATATAAAGTTTTGGCATCTATTATATTGCATCACAAGATCACTTTGATTTATAGATTCTCAAAATTTGTGGCAAGTTAACTGCTTTAAATGTCAATATTCCTATCTACCATTAATGTTTCTGCTTTCAACTAATAGTGTATATCCCACCTGAGATCCTGTGTGTCCTTGATAAGGTGCTACATTTGCCATACTGCTTCCAAGTTAAAATTTCCCTGAATATAAAAAGGCACACCTGCTTTACTTAAAACAGCCTATTACAGAATTGAGGCTTTCTGCCTTAGGGATTATATCAATTTCTCTAAAAAACACTGGTTTAAGTCATGATAGGAAAAGAGAAAAGCACACAAATGCAATACCAATAAAGCTTATAAACTGGCATTTATAAACGTGGCAACGGAAGACTTAAATGGTGTGAGTACAGCCATGATTACAAAAATTACGGTGTGATTTAACTCTGATAACTTCAGGAACTTAACAAGTGTTACTAATACATCTTTGGTTTTGCCTGAGGTGGTTGTTTCCTTGTGGAGGGGGTAGGAAGAACAAAAAACCTCTTCTATTTCTCATGCCATTCTAAGCTGTTCAAATACTAAAACCTGCAGTGACTTAGAGAATCTAACAAACATGGAATCATTTCAGTTGGAAAAGACCTTTGAGATTGTAGAGTCCAATCATTAACCTAACACTACCACTAAGCACTGTATTTACATGTCTTTTAAATACCTCCAGGGGTGCTGACTCCACCACCTCCCTGGACAGCCTGTTGCAATGCTTGACAACCCTTTTGGTGAAAAGTTTTTCCTACTATCCAACCTAAACCTCACCTGTCAGTTCTAGACATTGCTGCAATATAACTGAATTTGTTTTTTTTTTTTCCTTTTCAGTTATACTTACTCTACCTCATCCTAGTGACAAAGATGGTGTAGACAGTTTTCTCACATATGTTAAGTTCCATATTGTTTAGGTGAAGCCAAATCTCTGTTGGATTTTAATTTCTGGTGTAGTTATAATATTTTCAAATACACTTCAAAATGTTTCTTTTAATTCTCAGGGTGCTTTTAGCCGCCTTGACCCGACAGGTGCATTTGAGAAGAAAATGATTGAGAGGATTCCCTGCGGACGTCTGGGAACTGTAGAAGAAATTGCAAATCTTGCTGCCTATTTCTGCAGTGACTATGCAAGCTGGGTTAATGGAGCAGTGAGTTTGGCTTGATCTTGTTTGTACAATTAACCTGATAATGGTCTGAGTTTTGCTGATATTTTTTTAAAGCCCTGGTTTCAGAAATGAAACAAAACCTGTTACTTTTAAATTCTTTACAAGCCTTATTAACCTTTTAATTGTAATGCATGATAGTTAATACCTTTAAAAACATCTTTTCAAAGTGATTGAGTAACGTTATTTTAAGCATGTTTTTTTTCTGATCCAAATGAATAAAAATTGCTTTCACAGTTTATAAATAATGCTACAGAAATCCCACTATTATTAAATACACTGCCTATGCTTTTTCTAGGTTATTAGAATGGATGGCGGAGAATATGTTTCTATGGCAGGAGAATTCAATGATTTGAAGAAGGTATTAAATTTCTTGCTTGCTATTTTGCATTCACAGAAATACATGCAATTATTATATGGAATTCCAATAAAACAATTCTTTCTTTTAATAGGTTACCAAAGAGCAGTGGGATATGATGGAAGCAATGATTAGAAAAACAAAAGGCTCTTAAAGTACAGAACTGTATGGTGGAGACTATTGGAAATGAACCTTATATACTTTTTCATGAACATTTAGAATTAACCAATTGAGAAATAGCCTTCAAAATATTTTGTATACGAATTTCAATAAAATATTTTGAAATTGTCGTATTTTGGATACAGTGTGTGTAGTTTTCCCATCTACAATCTAGTCTGTTGCCAGTAGTGACCAACACTGAAATTTTATTGTTCTTCGCATTGTGTCTGATATGGCCATGCTTTGGTCTACAATTAGCTTTTTTGGTTTTAGTATTTTGGATGATATTTGTGTTTCTCAGGTATATGAAAGTGTCTGTTTAATATTGTCACTCCAGTAGCATTTCAGGACTGTCATAATGGAATAAAATTGTTAATCTGAGGAAAAAGTAAGAAATTAAGTCCTAATCTTGACACTTCGGTAATAAATCCTAAACCTGCAAATAACAAAGTTTCAAATTATCAGCAGCACACTTGAGATAGGATCTAACTCCTGTGGTTACTTACAAAACCTAGAAATACATAACCATCTTGATCTCATCTTTTCATGACATTTCCAGTCTGTTAATTATCTTACATTGAACTTTAGAAGTGGCATTTAAGGATGAGCAGTGCCTTTCTAAGGACCTTGTTCTTTGTCATGATTAAGTCAATGTTCTTGAAAACGAGAAACTAAAACTCATCTGCTATTATAATGTGTGTGTGACTAAGGGAGTCTCCTTAAAAAATGGTTTATTTAAGACCAGTGAAGGACATCAGTATGTCAGGATTGAAAGCATTAAAACCTAACTGGCTGAGATTTACAGAAATCCCTACGTTTGCATTCACAGTCTGGTACTAAAGAAGGTTTAAGATGACATGACTTCTGAATCCAGTCAGTTTATCCATCCCAAAAAAGCAGGTGATTAAAAAAAAAAGTAAATCAAAAGTTAACCGAACAAAACCTACCAAACAATATTTATTGCAGTCCCTCTCTTAGTTTTACTACATTTTCCAGATTAGCGAGTTGTTGTCCCCCCTGCTTCAAACAATCGGATAGCCTTCTGTAAAGAAGTTAACAGGTTCTGGCCTGGACAGCATGACGCGCCTGACTTTTAAAAAATGGTTTAACCTGAGCTGCAGACTGGCCATGCATACAAGCATGGACTTAGCTGCATGTACTCTGAAATGATACAGTGATTTGAGAGTCAGGAATAGAGAAGCAATTCGAGGTTGTTTTCCTTCAAGTGCTGGCAGCAGTCTTGTTACTTCGCCCACTCAACTGGCCTTGCTTAGGTAAGTCAGCAATTTACTTTGAAATCATTTGATTGCCTTAATAGAAAGCTGAAGCAAGCTAATATATATTCTTCTGAAAGGGTGGACTCTATTAGTGCAGGCTTCCATGTGCCAGCTTTCTCCTGATAGTAATGGTGCTCTGGAGGGTTGAGTAGCATCTGTGCTACTCCTAATAAAACAAAGCAAATGTCTTTATCACAGCAGCCTTCAAGCTGTCTTTTGAACATAGCTTAAAGCTTTTTTATAGCATCTTAGGTTTTGGTACCTCTACTGTCAAGATCAAATTCTGGCATGAGAGCTGTGCCTTTTCCCCAAAAAGTGATTTAGGCCCATTAATACTGCTCTTTGCTCATTGTCCTTTGCATATACTTAGATTTTCTCTTTTTAATGTATTTTTTAGATCCTAAAATCAGAGGCATGTTTTTTTGTGGAGGTAGGGTGATATGGAAAAGGAAGGATAGAGGAGGAAAGGGGGTTAAACCTAGCCCCTGCTACTACTGACTCTTTTCCAAATATTTCAGCAGTAAGTACTGCAGCGCTTAGCTGCCATGCTTAGGTTCTGGTCCTGGGACCAGTGCTGTTGAACACCTTTGTCAGTGATGTGGACATGGGATTGAGTGCACCCTCAACAAGTTCATGAACAACACAAAGTTGTGTGGTGTCATCAACACGCTGGAGGGAAGGGAGGCCATCCAGAGGGACAGTGACAGGCTCGAGAGGTGGGCCCATGCCAACTTCATCAGGTTCAACAAGGCCAAGTGCAAGATCCTGCACCTGTGTCAGGGTAACTCATGCACAAATACAGGCTGGAAGGAGTATAGTTTGAGAGCAGGACTGAGGACAAAGACCTGGGTGTGCTGATTGTCAAAAATCTCTACAAGAGTCAACAATGTGCAAATGCAGCCCAGAAAGCCAACCGTATCCTGGGCTGCATCAAAAGAAGTGTGGCCAACAGGTCAAGGGGGGGGATTCTGCCCCTCTACTCTGCTATTGTGAGACTCCATCTGGAGTACCGTGTCCAGCTCTGGAGCCCCCAACATAAGGACATGGACCTGTGTGGGTGGATCCAGAGGGCCACCAAGATCATCAGAGGGCTGGGACACCTCTCCGACACAGGCAGGCTGAGGGCATTAGGATTATTCAGCCTGGAGAAGAGAAGACTCGGGGAGGACCTTATTGTGACCTTCAAATATCTGAGAGGCTTACAAGAAAGCTGAAGAGGGCCTTTTTACAAGGACTTGCAGTGATAGGGTGAGGGGTAACAGTCTCAAACTGGAAGGGAGTAGATGCAGATGAGAAGTTAGGAAGAAGTTCTTGGCTGTGAGGATGGTGAGACTGGAACAGGTTGCCTAGGGAAGTTGTGGATCGTCTGTTACCAGCTGCGTTCAGGCTGGGTGGGGCTTTGGGCAATGTGGTCTAGTAGTTGTCGTCCCTGCCCATGTTAGTGGTGCTGTAGCTTGATGATTTTTAATGTTCCTTCTAACCCAAGCCACTATGATATAATGTGTACTGACAAAATAAATGCCAGAAATCCATTATGTGGCTTTAAACACCCACACTATTGGCTTAACCACCACTATAGCATAAACTATACTGTTTAAAAAACAAGTAAATGTAGCACTTGAGGCTATGGTCTGGTGGTTAGGGAAATGTTGGGATGAAGGTTGGACTTCATGACCATGGAAGTCCTTTCCAACCACAGTGATTCTATAATACTGCCTTGCTTGTGTATTTTGTCTAGAAAGGAAACTTTTCTGAGCTCAGTTTGAGGCGTTTCCTTTCCACAGCAAAAGGCAGTGGGTTCCTATGCAAATGTACGTAAAGAATTTCAAGTGGTTTTGCAGTTTAAAATAGAACAGCAGAACATTGTTCCTGGAGCTAAAATTAAAAAATGAGAAGATCTTTGTCCTTCATGGCTTTATTCATTGGAGGTATTCAGGCCAACTTTGCATCTAGGAGAAACTTTAAGTCACAGTGAACTTTCCAGGGGCTGAAGCTCTTTTCTGAACCATCAGAGTTACTGGAACATGTCCTTTAAATTAGAGGTGTTTTTTTTGCTTTATTTGCTAAGGTCAGAATATTGAAGGGAGGCCTCTGAATGCCAGTCTTGTAAATAGATGCTGGGTATTTATTACCAACAGAACAGTATCACTTGCAGAAACTGATATTGTTTCCAAAGTATCTTCTGCCTGTTTACTGCCCATAGCTAAATGAATTATTAATAGTAAAGTGACAACAAAACATTTTTAAAGCATATGTTGTTCAGTGATAGAAGCAGGTATCCCATTTTAAATTTTAATGAGCACCTATAATAGGAGTAGAACCTATGTTATCTTACCTGTACCACTGCATTCATTTCCAGCTATGCAGGTTTGTTGCTTTTAGATTCTGAACATTCTGTCTTGACAAGATGTATACAATATGTTGAATGCTGCTTTTAGACATGGCATATAATGTTTGAAATTGTTACATGCTACTGGATAGTTTATAAAATATTTCCTGATATATAGACTTAGTTAAGTGAAAAAAAACTCTGATCTAGCCGTCCACTTCTGCAGCAGAATGGGGTGGAGTCTGGCATGGATTAGTTTTCTTCACTAAAAGAGTTGTTAGACTTGGTAGAGGCGAGAGATGAATGTTACTGTGAAGAGATGAATCTCAAACATCTCAAGTTTATGTTTCACCTAAATGTAATTATTTGTTACTGAAGTAGCAACACGTGACACCTGAACTCAGGAAGAGGACAACAGTCAGTAAGCTTTAGAGCAACTACCTAACCCATGCAATGTATGGTGTGTCTTGGGAAGTCCTAAAGAACATGTTCCTAAGTGCCTATGAGGATGAGACTGTTCTGCAAGAGGCATAAAACCTCCCTGAGTCCCAAGAGGTGCCCAGCCCTAAGGATGCTCCACAACTGTGTGCTGCACACCGCACAGGCCGACATAAAGTGCAGCTGCCACAGCCACTTCATTCCACCCACACCAAAACTGGGAGGAGGTCGTATCCACATTAAGCACACTGTCTTATGCTGACATATTTGTCCTGAGATTTTTACTTTCGTGATACCTCAGATTCCCACTGAGCCACGAGGTAAAGGTGAATATGAAAAAAGTATTGCTTTGCAGCATAGTAAGTTTATAGAGATGAAGTTGGAAGGACAAGAAAGTGGAGGAATGAGTCAGAGAGTGTGATGGAGATTGTGGAGGTTGTGAAAGTAGGGTTGCAGAGGCCATTTAATTTTCATGGATCACAAGGAAAACTTTCCTGGAATACAGATGCCTTTTTTTTTTAAATGACTTTTGCGTGACTAGCTAAAGGTGTTCTCACTTCTGTGAACTCAAAGACACTCACAAAGGAGGATCCGTTGCCTGTTTTAAACTGAAAACTATCTTGTCTGCTTGATTAAATCTTGGAATTACTTTTTATTGCAGATGATGATTTACTGTCTTTGAACCTGTTACAATTTCATAGATTAAATCTCTGCTGTAAAAGTGGTATTGTAGTAGTAGAGGCTTATAAACAAGTTACAAAAATCATTTGGGGTTGCAAATGAAAGACCTTACTTGTATTACCTCTTTGATGTGGTACCAGAACTCCTGCCAGTCTTTGGTTCTCCTGTTTCTGGTAATTCCCTCCTTTTGAATATTTCAGTTACTGCTGAGAATATTGCTATTATTTACCAATTCAAGAATCTGCTTTACAAGCAGAAAATTACACTATTTGAGGGAGCCATGGGTTCTTACCAGTCCAACCGTACTGGCTTCCGAGTTCATTGGCACATGAACTGCTCATTGATCTTTACTTTTTTTCACATGCAGATAACATGTTTTTGGAAAGACACTGAATTGTAAGGAAATTTGTACCTTTGTCTGACTCCATGGAGGATCTTCTGTTGTAGCTGCTAAATATGTAATCCCACTTTAACCAAGGTAAAAGCCCCGATAATTTAATATGCAGTAAAATATAATGATCTGTGAGATTTTAATGCATTAGCCTGCTTTTAACTGGTATAGAACAATTTCAGTTGATTTCAGAGGGATTCAGAGGCGCTCAGCACTTCAGAAAATCAGGCCACATATATTTTGGGTTCCAAAATATGGATTCTGAGCCTCCTCATAGACACTGTGAGTAAGCATGGATTTCGGTATGCCTCCACCACCAGTGATAATGAGCATGATTGTGATGCGGGCTTAGTATAAATGCACAAGCTGTCAAGTGGAAGTTACTCAGAAAAGCCTAACGTCTAACGAGACAAAGACTTGATCCTACCTGAAGTGGAGTTTAGCAGCAGCATGTGCATATTTTGTGAGACAAGGTTCATTTTATGTAAAAGCTGTGTCAGGTCTTGGCATCCTGATCTGTATTTGACATCTGCATGTGGAATATGTTGGTTAGGAATTTTGTGAGCTTGTGTGGGTAAACTTTTCACAGGCACATAACTCAGTTGTAACCAGGGTGGATTAGACCAGTGCTGTGATACCGGGCATCAACTATTTGGGACAGAACAGTGCGGCAGTGAACAAAAGCCGGATCACTTTCTTCAAGGCCCATGTTCGATCCTGGCGAAACCATCGGTGAGAACGATTATGGTGTTCCCCAGAGTGGGCAGTGGTTTGTGTCACAGCTGCTAGCTGGGGGGTGTTAGTGACTTGAATCAGGTGAGACCCCTGAGGTGCACTGTGTTGTGCACACAGCTGAGAGCAGGCACTAACTGCCTGACCTACTACTGTTCAGGTTTACCTATCAGCAAACAATCCATTTATAATGCCAAAGGCTTTTAAAGGGTTTTACTGGGTCGGGTTTTTTTTTTTTTTTTTTGTTTTTTTGTTTTTTTTTTTTTTTTTTTTTTTTTTTTTTTTTTTCTGCAGTCATAAAAGTTTGCTATTTTGTGCTTTAAAATTAATAGAAAATCACCTTTGATGTGAATACCAAACACTGTGTTAACTTTTAATCTGTACTGATTTCAACTAGAATGGGCTAGAACCTTTTACTGCATAGTTGTTTGTAATTTCTAGGACAGAGTTTTCAAGTATTTATCAGCTTGAGTGTTTATTAGAATATTTAATAAATTATATTTTTAGATAGTAAAATGATTAATAGCTTCAGTGAAGTAGATCTTGGGTAACTACGTGTCAGTCAGTTTCTCTGTTTAGCAGGGATATGACATGCCTGCTCTACCCCATATAATTCATTTTTGTGCATGCTACTTTCAATCTTTTTTTGGTTGCCAGATGTCTACCAGAAGAAAGAAGCCTGCAGTCTTCCCTGTCGTCCCCTCTCATTATTCCAAGCCTCATTGTGCCCCAACGCTGACATTGTAAGAGTCCTGCCCAGGAGAGTTTTGGAGATTTTAAAACCTGGAGCTTTTACAGCAGTTTTGACTCAGCCAGGTTTGCTACATTTTGCTTTGCACTGACATAGTAGACACCTTTGCTAGAACTGCTTTTTTTTTAGTTGCTGTCTTCTAAACCAAGTTATATCTATGAGAAACTACTGCAGGAACCATTCTGTCTGTGAGGGACTAAGACCTGCTTTCTGTGTTGTACCCGGTGGCTGAGGCAGCAGCAGCAGCAGCAGGAGGGTACCTTTAGACACAGATCTGTGACAGGTAACTGTAATCACATTCAGGAAGACAGATTCCAGTTTCTGTGATGACATTTTGTCAAAAGACTTTTAAGCGCTTCATCTTCCACTGTAATGATTTTAGCAAACAGTCTCAACATATTTTTACATAGAAATTTTGGGCTTTTTTTCTTTACCTTTACACTTTTAAAATGTTAAAATAAGGCAAAATCCAGGGTTCCAAGTGCACAATATGAACAATATCAATCATTTATTGTACTGATAGGCAGATTCACTGTTCCTTCTTAACATAGGCAATTGTATTTCACATTGCAAAAAGAGGAGAACATGCAGGTGAGAAGTTAAACCACTGTGCATGGAGTGGGAGTAAAGTGGTCAGATTGAGCTGGCTTAATCTTTTGTTTGTTTGTTTGTTTGTTTGTTTTGTTGGGTTTTTTTTGTCAGCAAGACCCCATCCAGCATCACTTATTCCTTAACTTTCCAAGGCTCAGACTGGAGTGAGCCCAAGGTCATTAGGCTATTCCTGGAATGGTGTTTAGTTGCCTGAGTTCACTTGAGGAATTCAAGGATTCATTTTGGTGGGAGGTCAGTGACTGTAAGGATCTGAGCCTCACTGTTTGAGATATGTTTCAAATAAAATGCATTTGCTTCTGCTTGTTAAATAAGACACAGAGATGCATCTCAGAAGCTGCATATAGCTATTCTGCTAACCTGGAATTGCATCGTAAGCAGTTGTACATGGAGGCAACACGGGTTTATTTGCTTTAAGACACAGCCTAATTTCCTTCTTACATCAGTACCTACAAATGGTCTGGACATTCATGGACTTGTCTCGCATAAAACTGGTGTAAAAGTAAAAAAGGAGCCAGGCCAAAAAAATAAAGATTCATGAAGACAGGGCTGTTTCCACAGTACAGTTGCCATTTTAAAAATGCCTCTCTAGCATAATAAAAAGCAGAACCCACCATGTAAACTGAATTGATAAATTGGTATAAAATCTGTATTAGATATTTTTCTTCATTTAGTGTTAAATTTTAATACTACTGTTACAGATAGCAATTCACTGTAAGATCCAAGGAAGCACATTTTTTTTTTTAAATAGTTGTTTTGTCCTTTACATGGTACAGAAAAAAGAATCCAGGAGATAGACAAACTAGACACCAACAATCTTAGGATATTAAATTTAATTATAGATTACACAGAATATGATGTAAAAACAGCAATTTACTAGAATAATTATAACCTGCAAAATGTGAAAATAGTTTAGAAAATGGATTGTCATATTCTCTGACACAGGAATAGTCATGAAAGGTACATTTATCGTATGTTAATCCGTGTATTAACTATACTACCTGTCATTTAGCCAGGATTCCAAGACAGATTAAAGGCATTTATTTCTGAAGTGCCCATGTTTAAATTCAGTAAAGTTAAACAGCTAGATTGAAAACACTACATTTTTGTCAACTACTGCGTGGAGATCTATCCCAGATAAATGCTTTGTTTATATGCTATGAATTCATAAAGAGAAGAGCAATTGAAAAACTGCAGAGAGCACAGAGCTGTAAATGGGTGGTTTGACAACTGAAATTATTTCATATTGCCTTGTTAAATTTTGGAAATAAGACATGCCAATGACTCTTTCCTGTTTCAGACCTAGATCATATTTAATACGAATTAATGTTTTGCATTTAAGAAAAAGATTTAGTTGTAATGGGGAAAGTTACCTGTAGACCTTTTTGTTATATAGTTCAACAAGAAATGTTGCAAGTGTCAAAGGATATGATGACCACAGCAATGTCAGCAGGTTTAATTTTTTTTTCAGCCATGTTTATGAAAGAAAGAAAAAAAAAAAAAACAAACAACCAAAACCAACCCAAATATATTTTAGTTTCTTTTTGAATATACAGACTGGCCCAAACACAGACATCCTCTTTATCAATCTTATTGTTACAAAAACTGTACATTACAAACAGTATAGAAACAAACTGAAAGGAATGTGCCACACATCCTGGCTAATTTTCTATATGCAATTTAAAAATACAGTCTACTCCCTTATAGTGCACAGTTATTGTGTAGATAGAGTACATCACTAGTTAAGTGGACATGATAGAAGAGTTCTAGTTTTCCTCAGCACAGAGAATAAGAGCCAGTTCTGCCCGGTAAAGCTTTCCTCCATCAGACAAGGCCATGATGCTTTTCTTGTATGTCGCAAGGTTGTTAATGTCTAATTCCTGTTTAAAGAATAGAAAATGCTTTATAATCCTGTTTAGTTACCAGCATGAGCAAGTTTGCTTCCAGTGGCAGAAGATGAGGGAAAAAAGGGTGTTCTCAGCCTGTCCAGCAGCAACACATTGCCAATGTTCTGTATTTGAATGCTGCCTGTGTTATTGCCATATGCTAAATTGCTGGTTGCTGATGTTTCAGAAGCAGCTTTTGACAACGTTGTTATATAATCACAACTCCACTGCTTCAGGATTTACACTGCTATGACTTCTACCAAGATTTTTAGTCATACTTTGACTTCAGGAATTATGACTTAGAAGTTCTGTATTTATCTTAATTGGGTGGATTAAAGTGTCCTTAAAATCCAAACTAAAGCTAATCTCTAATGGGACAAGAGCCCTCTAAGGTTACCTTTTTGTTCTTTTCACAGAGATCCTTCAGTAGCGCATCAAGTTCATTTTCATCAATGTAGCCATTACCATCCTGAAAAATAACATTAAAGATAATTTTAAATCTTTATTTAAACATTTATTTTTCGTTTCAGAGTTTGTGGCTAGTTTTCCACAAATTCAGAAAATAAGTGACATCAAAATATTAAATTAATAAAAAGTTTTTTGAAGACTTACTTGATCATACATCTCAAAAGCTTTATTGAATTCCTTTGCACACATTTTGACACCCTAAATCCCAAAAGGGAAAAAAAAATCCATTAATGACACCAGTTATGTGTGATGGTAACAAGTTACCTTAAGAATGTGAATATTCATACCTGAAATTTAATTAGAAAATTTTCCTGTACAGGGAGTAGTCTTTAGAGAGAAAAAACAAAGGTCAAAATATTTAATTGTTTCCATAACAGCAATTGGTACATTATATTTGTTATGAAAAGAAACAGAAGACGTACCTGGCCAATTCAGTAAGCTCCAACTTTCCATCATTGTTTGCATCAAACATCCTGAGCTGAAAGAATGTATAGTTTTGCATCAATCAAAATTAATCAACATAATGAAGAAAACACTTCTACGGAATACTTAAATTCAGTGAAATTTACCCTTTATTTCATTCTGCAATGGTGGCCCCAGGTTTTAATCTGTCACATTTGCTGTGTAATACATTTATTTACAGTACCAAAGAATATAGTAATTAATTCTACTGGAAAAGCCTGATAAGGAACCAGATGAACAATTCTGATTAACCCACTGTCAAGTAGGTCTTAACCGATGAGAAATGTGCATGTAATTATTTATGAATGAGAGGAGTGTTGACATCATAACATTTTAATTTTGACTTCATGTCATGATCTGATAATACCATCATTATTCTTGATTCATAAAGGTAAAACAACAGTTGGGTAAAGTTCAATAGAATCCAAGACATTCAAGTCCTGAGAAAATAGTAGACATCTCATTCAAATGGCTGCTAGGTATAAATATTTAAGTAAAGATCACATTTTGGTTTTGTGATATATTTCAAGAAAGGAGTGAACAGATGCTGTCATCTACAGCACATCTTGTTGATGGTATGAAAATGGCAAATTAAATCTCTCCAAATAATTATAATTATAGGAATAAGTATATTAATGTAATTTGACAAAATAAGTGAATACTATTTCTAATAATTTTTAATTACCCTATTGTAATAAAGTGTTTTCCTCAGAAGCCTTGAAAGGATGAGCTGCTGCTGCTTAGAGGCACAAAGAGCTTATATTCATTATCAAAAGCAGATGCAGGTACTGCACCTTTATGGGACTTTGTCTCCCAGTTTTTATGTATGTATAATTCCATTTATCTACTTTCAAGTATTGTTTTGCCTTTGCTGTATAAAAGCCACAAAGGTAGAAAACTGTAAAAAACATTGTTAGACTGAAACTGAAAACACCACCACCCACACTCCATCCCATCACTTTTAATCACAGTAATTTTAGATATAATTTTTAGATAAGAGGAAAAGCAACATCCTGTACTAAGTGTATATCCTTTTAAAGACAGAATCAATGCCATGAAAAAAGACCTCATTTCACTTGGTTAATACACATTAAATGGCAAAGTAGACCAGAAAAAGACCAATTCTATAAACATTTATTTCTATGTAACACCATGGTTCCTTTTAACACTTCCTTTCCTTGTATAAAAGCATCTGCCTCGCATGCATTTCCCATGAAAGGAAATGAGCTTCTGGGGGAAGTAAGCAGTGGCAGCTGTGAAGTCAACATATTTTGTGTTTTGATGGGTTCTTAGTGGCTGGCTGTGCCTGCCTGCAGCTGCTCAGGACCGTATGTTTCCTACCACTCTTCTTTTCTAGTTCCTGAGGAAAACATGAGAGAGCTGGGCTCTTTTTTTTTTTTTTTTCATTATTGCTGTTAATTTTTTGTCATTGTGTCTCTCTGCAGAGACCAGAACTCAGAACATACTTTAAGTTGAAGGTAAAAAAAAACTCCATAAACATCTTCACCGGTGAATGAACAGTGATAATTCTAGGTAAATTGAGATATATATATATATATATATACACACACATATATTTATATATGAATACAGCAAACCAGCCGACATTGTCTAGGATAAATGCAAGTTTTGATTAGTCATTCTCAGGCCAGTTTGAGGGCTAGTGTGTTTGACTAGCACATTTTTGTTTGCTAAAATTATTTTAGGATGAAACCAAGCACATAAACCAAAAGATAGTGTTACACACTTCCTGAAGCCAAGAACTCTGAGACTCTTTTTCTTTGACACATACACTCAGAACCCTATACTGGTCCTTACCCTGGAGCAGTATAGCAGTGGGATGGAAGGAGTGCCCCAAGGCTGATTTAAGGCCAGAGAAGTGACAGTGTTCTTCTAGTGTGTATCTCAAACATCTTTCTCCTTGAAAGTGGGAGAAGAGTGAGATGTTTGTAAATCTGATAAGAAGCCATCATGCAGTGATGGCTTTTAAGACAAGAGACAGATGCTACAGCACTATAAGAAGGCAAAACATAGAAAGTAACACCTAATCACCTAATTAATTTGATTTATATCTTTATGACAGGTTCAATTTTCCTCCTGTGAACTGTGGAGACTTCAGGTTTACAACTAATAGTACAGGGAAGCAGAACAGAGGAAAATACTATGGTATGGTCTAATAATATATAAATACCAAGAAGATTCAGAATTCCTGTGCTTTTTTTTTTTTTTTTTTGGGCAGCACTGAAAACTGCCCATCAAAGCTTTGTGACTCCAGAAGTACTTGCAGTGCTAGAAGCCAAAGTCGTTTCTCTGTTGTAATGACACAGTTAGCCTGATTAGGAGCTGGTGGGGCTCCAAGTCATTTGGAGCCTTCCAAATGCTAAAGAAACAGTGTTTGGATTACTCCAGTCTTGATCAAATATGCCTGTAAATAATCTTACCATTATTTCTGTGTATTCTGTTAGCTTTGAGTCTTCAATCTGCTTATTTGCTTTCTGTAATAAATCTTTCAAGAAGCTCTGTTAAAATAAATATAAGAGTAATAAGTGAATTATTATCTACACTATAAAATTGCTGGCTAACTTCAGATTAAAGTAATAGGAAATAGTATTTTATTCACACCTTAATATTTAATGCTCAACTTCCAAATAAGTATGAAAAGAAATGGTAATTAGCTAAGTATATAACAGTTTCTTTTGATCAATTCAAGTCTATTGAACATTATTTTGTGGAAAAAGTGACTCATAAAGCTTTCTGCATTGTATGCCATTTTTTGCATTGTGAATTTGGAAAAAATATTTTGGTTTTCAAGTATAGTGCTTCCTAATCAGCTCTATCAGTAAACTAAACTAATTAACCTTGAGTTTCCTTGAAAACTTGGATGCCTAATCACTTCTTGCAGAAAAGATCAATGATTAATCACGTTTTCTCCTTGCCTATGACAGCACCTTATACTAGAAGTGAAGGTTAACCTTTGTCGCTCCTTCTTACTTTGTATTTTAAATGCGTGTACACAGTTTTGTTGCATTTCTTTGTATGAGAATTTGATATATTATCACATGACTTGAAATGCCAACCATTTTTACTTTAAAAAATAAGATTGTTTCCACCCATTCAGTGTTTTAAATTTCTGTACTGTGTCTGTGACATTGAAAAAGAAAGTTATTAATTTTTTTAACAAGGGCATCAGAAGACTTGTGATGTTGTTATGTCTGTCAGTTCTCAATAAAGTACCACAGTACTGTCATGAGTTCAAGTGCTGTTATCTTCATGGAATTTTGGGCCTCATTTCAAGACAGAAAATGGGGTAGCTTGTAAGAAAATCTATTTGTACATAGATGACATTCTTGAAGTTGAATGCAACCGTGTCAATAGTTGTATGACTAATACCCACTACAGTTATTCTAGTCTGGCCCCCTCCATGCTGGAGGGCCTTCCTGGTAGCTTGTATACAAAGAACATGACTGAAATGTTTTAAATGGACATTATAGAGTCCTGTTTAATCCTGTGTGCTTTGATAGAAAATAGAACTGGAAAGGACATTGAAAGTCTATCCAGCCAGTCTCCATGTTTCAAGAAAGGATTAACAGTATCTGAACTACCCAAGTTACTGTCTGATTTTAGTTATTTCCAAAACTTTCTTAAATACAGGCAGTGGTGGAAAGTCTGCCTCCCCCTTAGACAATGTATTGCACTGCATGACTATGAGAAAGTTTTCCTGATTTACAGCTTGAATTCCTCTTACAAATTTTTAAGTGGGTGTACTCCACACACAGCAAATACTTAACAACGTTTGGGCTTGTCAAGAAATATTGATCTCAAAATAAAACTAGATATTTATGTCATATTTTCAACATGTTAAAATGGCCTATTAATGGTTTAATAAAGCTTATGCAGTTCTTTAGAATGACACATATGGGCAAAATAGTCCAAATGAGATGGGTAAACACTGCTAGGTCTTTCTCTCACTATTAATTGTTATGGTTCCTCTAAATTTAAAGCTATAATAATGTATTGAGTGCCACTGAAGTGTGGAAAACGGCAACTTTCTACTCAGAGGCTGGTGTACATGAGCATCTCTGCTATAAGGAAAGGCTGAGAGCTGGGACTGTTCAGCCTGGAGAAGAGGGTGCTCAGGGGGGCCTCATCAATGTACATAAATACTGCAAGGGAGGGCTCAAAGACGATAGATTCAGACTGGTGGTCGCTAACATGACCAGAGATAATGAGCACAAACTGAAACACAAGAGATTTCCTCTGAACATCAAGAAACACATTTTCACTGTGACGGTGTCTGAGCACTGACACAGGTTGCCCAGTGAGGTTGTAGAGTCTCCATCCTTGGAGATATTCAAAAGCCATCTGTACATGGCCCTGGGCAGCTGGATCTAGGTGGCCCTGCTTCAGCAGGGATCAGATGACCTCCAGAGCTCCCTTCCAACCATTGTGTGATTCTGTGACTCTGTGCTTCAGCATCTACAAATTGCTATTCATTTTATGACTAGGGACATATATCTCTCTACTTTCAAAGTTTGTTGACTCTGCAAGGCTGAGATGGCTAATGGAATAATCTTGATTGTGCTCTTATTTGTGCATATTAAAGCTGATACCAAAATCCCACCAAGTTAACCAATCAAGGGCAACACAATTCCATTTGTGTCAGCCTAACAGTATTACAGTGGGAACTAGGATTGCATGATACTTGAGAAAGCATGTTCTGTCCAGCAGCAAAGAGGTTAATGGGAGTGATGCCCTTAGCGAAAAAAAAACAACAATCAAAAAATTAAACAGACCTCCTCCCTAATATACCAACCCCTCCCCCAAACAAACATAGTTTTCAGAGGCCTGTCTTGCTTTCTTAATCTTTCTTATTCCTAAACTGAAGCACCTGTTACCTTAGGTCACTTGAGACAAACATTGATCTGAACTAAAACGTTTTGAAGAATATTGATCAGATTAGACTTTCATTTTAAATAATTTACTGGTGCTAAAAATATCAGCTAACCGTACTATTTTTTCAGTTACATTTGAAATGGAAAAAACATGCACAGGTAAGTATCTGAAGAAACAGCACGGGCTGTAATCCAATGCCTGCTCTCCTTTTGTGCATACTCATAGATACTGGGTTACCTTAAGTTCCTCAGAATCAATGAAGCCACTGTGGTCACTGTCATATTTTCTCCATGTCTGCAATCAGAACACAAATGCGTTACTGGTATATTTATAGCAAGTAGGTCTTGAATGATTTCACAAAAGCTAACTTTTCATACTGTACCTGCATGAAGTCTTCACTTGACTTTAGCTGCTGGCATCTGAAGAACAACAGGAAATTCTCTTCCGTTGGTAATATCTGAGCGAGCTGTAACAGAATTTAAGAAAGATTAAATTTTGATTCCTTATTAGGCCAGCTGAGCCTGTAAAAGAGCATGAAACTTTTTTAAAAAGAGTATGAAATTCTTTGTGCTCATACTGCCTTATTGTGGCCCCACAGAATGCTTTGTTATGTTAGCTGAAATGTTTGGAAGATGCCTGTGAAAGACTGGTGGCTTGCAGCTTTGCCGTATTCATCAAGGTCAAACAGAACTGAAGTCTGAGAGAAAGGACTGAGATGGCACTTTACCGAAGGGGCAGCTGGGGAAAGGAGGGAAAAATTTCATTCATGCAGAGTTAGGACCTGTGGTGAAAACCTTGGAATCGTCATGAAGGGAAAGCATAACACAAGGGTATTTAGAGGGTAAGTGTGAAGGACTTCAAATTTAGAAGAAGAATTAAGAAGATTAAGTGAAGAAAACAGACTACTGGCAGATACCAAGGAAGGAAAGACACGGAGAGCATATGTATGATAAACAGAAAAAAAAATATGGAAAAGCCAGGAGAGAAAAAGAAAGTGGGAATGGAAAGGGAATGGCAACTGGTGATCACTTATCAGTCACAGAGATGTGTTCAAGAGCTATAAATACCAGAAATAAATAAAAAGGGCTTTTAGCCCTGCAAAACCAGGGGCAGTTCTTCCAATGCCTCTGCTCTACAAAAGGCTTTTTAAAAATCAGACTTTATTGTACTGATTATTGAAACTGTTCATTTACTATAACTCAATTTTGGCAAGTGACGAATGTAGAAGAAGGAGAGTATGCTGTATAATTTAATGTAAAATGATTTGTTTTTAACAAAAGCCCAATATTTTTTCTGCCCTCACAATGTATGAAATATGTTTTGATTAAAGAAAACTTTTTACTTGAAGAATAGACCAGCTGTGCTTACTAGCAAGAGAAAATGGAGAGAGACAGATTTCTTAGCTGCATTCTTTTATGAAAAATGACATCTGCAGACTTCATGGAGCCCCATCTTAAAATTTTGATTCAAATTTTCTTTTTTCTATGTTCATTTCACATCCTCAGATCCCTTGTCCTGTCTATTTCAGTGCTATTGCTTAATTGCTTAGGCTTTCTTGTTGGGTTCCTGTGGCACTGTAGGTGAGTTGAGGTCTCCTTCTTACCCTAGAGACACAATGAGGGTATGGAGATAGATGTCTTGTTTCTCTAAAATTTTCTGTTCAAGGAGTCAGTTATATTCTTTAGGTGCTAGTACAACTGAAGAGACACGTCAGAGCACTCTTCTCACAGAAATGGCACAGCTGATGATGGGCTGTCCAACCCATCAGCATTCTGAGTGCTTTTGCTAAATGGCTGAATGCTGAACCAAATCAACTTAAACAATGTATTTTTGTCAGCAGCTTTTGAAACCTACTGCATTAGCATATACACATGTAGGTAAAGGTGCATAACATAGTCTTGACTTAGGGAAAAATTCCTTTATTTCTCCCATGACAGGGGAAGTCTGATTTTTAGAGTAAATTGACATTCTTACTCAACAACAAACGTTGAATGGAAGAATTGATTATAATAACAAAGAGTATGGGGGAAGGGACAGATTAGGACAATGGGAAAGGGTTTACATCTGTGGAATTTAAAAATGAGATGTCTCTTGTAGGATCTCACTAGCTAACTGGCGAATTTTGCAAAGGCGCTGTAAAACAGTACAAGGTGCAAAGGTAAATGTAGAACAGTAGCTTTCCAAAGAATCATTAACAGCTTACTAGCAGTACTAAACTGTATTTGAGGTACTGAATATATTACTTCTGGAAGAAAATTACCTAATTTTAAGCCATACCTCTCACCCTTTGTAAGTCTCAGGGGAAAGCACAGGCTTTTATGTTACAAAGATGTAGTAGCTCAATATGCAATGTTAGCTCCGGCTTCTGCCAGAAAAAAAAATGTCTTTCATGTTTGCTTTCTTTTGTACCCTTTAGCAAAATAGAAACAATGTAGCTAAAGGGAAGTCCAGTTCTCCAAGCTCATGCATCAAATAGCATTAAATTAGTTTTCCCAGAAAACTCTGCATTATTAAGGGGTGAGGGATTCATGTGGAAACTGGTTAAAGTTCCCAGTCATGGTTATATCACTACAGAGAGGAAAGATGGAAACCTGGTGCTGTCTCTAATGGTGACTTCTTTGTAAGGATAAGCACAGGGGGACTCCATGAGTGTGTCTGAGTAAGAGACTGCTATGAGTTTGTGTATGGCAGCAATAGCAGCTCAGTGAGAGCTTCTGTGAGATCTGCTGGTTTTTTATGGAGAACATTGGCTATTTCTGCACCATGAGTAAGAGAGGACAACCACAAAACCTGAGTCTGCCTTGACTCCTCTCTGCTCAGCTGCAGGCTGAGGTATGTCTTTATAGATTACCTAGTAGAAAAAAAATACTCAGTATTGAATAGAATTTCAGAACTATTTTCTAGAAATCATTCTCTACATAAATTCTTTAAATTTTAATGGTATTTAAAATTCCTTTTACCTAATACACTGAATTTGCTTCTTAGAATCATAGAATCATAGAATCCTTTAGGTTGGAAGGGACCTCCAAGGTCATCAAGTCCAACCATTGAGCCATTAGGGCTCGAAAGTCCTCTGCTAAAACAGATCAGAATCTGTCAGGGTTGGAAGGGACCACAAGGATCACCCAGTTCCAACCCCTCTGCCATGAGCAGGGACACCTCCCACTAGATCAGGCTGTCTTCTTAAAATTCTGTAATAGAGAATGGGAGTACAAAGAATATTTGGGTCTAATTAGTTATTTTTATGGTAGCAATGAGCTTCCAATAATTTGAATGTGGAATCTTGAACTTCAAAAATTTGAGTTTCACATCCACATTTTAGTGAAAACATTGGTCTGAATGAGTACAAAAGGTCAATTAAAGATCCTTTACACAATGACAAGCAAGCAGACAACTGCCTTTAGCTGGAGACTCTTTCCTCTGGGAAGCCATCCAGCCCTTCTCTTTATCCCAGTCAGCAGGCCCTTCCTGAGATCTCATTATTCACTAGGACTTTTTCCATCAGATGCTGGGGTGTTCACAATAATGGCTGAGAGTATGAATGGCTTTACATGTTTGTTTTTAAACAACATTCATATACTTTCTCACAAAAACTGATGTACTATGTGAATGGGAGCAATCTGGAATTAATGGACGTTTTTATTTACAAGGAAGGAGAATCAAGTCCCCAGACCAACTTTAATATCATGCTGCTCTGCATTTACAACACATTGCGTCTGAGTCCCATCAGCACTTTCCAAATCAAGCTTCATGCTGATTTAAGTGAAATCAAATGTAGCTATTTGTTTAGGAAACTACTGTATTAAGGGAGAAAGTCCCTTCTGTCACTGAACTGAGTACTTCACTATTCAACAGTTTCCATGGATGCTGAGCATGCTTGCCATTTCACTGAGGGTGGTGAGCACCATAACATATCAGTCCCTATTGGATTTGCTCACCTTTACACACTCAGTCGATAGCAGAATTTGAAAGGTGAAACTTTCCATTATCTTTCCAAAGCAAAGAAATGTTCTTTTTCAGGCACTCTCTATATATTCTTCTTGCATCCAATACTTGCTATTACACATATTCAAAAACAGTAAATTAAATAAGATTCTTCAATTCCAAATGAATAAGCATTTGTTAGTCCAAAACCAAATGATTCATTAGTTCAAATAAAAACTGAGGTTTTTTTTAGATGCAAAACTATTTGATCAATGCTAAGTGTTGTCAAAATATGAATTTTTAAAAATCAATCATAGCTTCTAGTGAAACAAAGTGTTCTTATTTCCGTGGTAGTTTAGCTGTATTTAAATAATTTTAAACACATGCATTTAAATAAGTCTGTGCAGTTCGGACACATGACAGAGGAGAAAAGATACCCTGAAATGATCTATGATATCAGCAGTGATACTTCCTATTGACTTTTACAGGTCCTATTCAGTCCTCTATTTTAAAATTAGCTACAGACTCGAAGATGGTCACTGTAGACATCTTGCAGACCTGGCTTATTTCCAGATGTTTCTTAATTAGCTCTCTAGGTCAGATTTCTTATTATCAGAAAAAAAAAAAAAAGTAATAGCATTTAATAATAAAACTGAAGTCTCACTGCACTCAGTGACATAAATGAGTCATTGATTTAGGCTTGAAAAAGTGACTATTCAAGCTGTAACCCAGCAACTGCTCTTTTTTGACCTGAAGCACTGAAGAGTGAAAGCAAGAGAAAACACAATGGTTCCCCCCTTCCTAGCAAGTTGTCTAAATTGTACAACTGCTGTACAACTGCTGTACGCGTAGAAGGAGTTGGTTGTCTTTGCCCTTGTTAGAAATGGGGAGTGAGGAACAGGGGAATTTTCTACCTGAAGTTCTGTTAAAGTTCAAGAAAGGAATTTGTAAGAAGTCCTGATCTTTCACAAGCTGGATCATAACTACTACTAAAATTTTGTTTCAATTTAACAATTCACTTGCTCTTACCATATATGTATTTTTTTAGAATAGGCCACATACACTGATTGCCCAGTTGGGTTCACCTGAGTCTTGTCTTCACTGCAGGAGTGGTGACAGATCATTAGTTCAAAATTACTGGTAGAAATAAATCATACTACCTTTCACAATTTAAATGTCTAAAATAGAGCTCTTATCTGCTTTGTAGGAAAATTACATTGCTGTTGATGCTTATTTGTGCTTAATAAAAAGTGTGCAAAGTTAAATGCAGTGTAGTGAAAAGTCTGGAGAGGGGTAAGGAATACCTTTTTGTTAATGAAAATATTTCATTAGTAAAAAAAATGATAAAGATTTTAAAACAGAGGAAGAAATTTTCTTTGTAACTAAAAACCCCAAATATTTACATATTATGCTGACACTGTTTTATGATGAGGTATTTTCTACAAGTAAAAATGTCTGTCATTTTTTACAAAGCAATCATCTTACCTCAACGATTCCTATTTTTCCATCAGTAGTCTTCCCATATTGGTCCACAAAAGCTTTCATTTCAGGTGTTAAATCCTAGAAAGTTTCAGTGAGACAATGGTTACTTAAAGATACAGAGAAACATACGTAAACTTACTTGAATACTCTATTATTTGCCAAATAAGGCACTACATTTAATGAAGTACTTACACTTACTGCAGCTAGATCCCTCAAGTTTAAAAGAAATTGAGTATTTTTTTTATCATGAGTAATGTCATTGTGATAAATTTTACTTCATAAGGAATTATAGTCAGTGTGAATGATTGGCTTAAATACTTAAAAGTCCTATTTTGGTTTACAGAATGAAAAAAATATAAAGACGTGTTGGAAGATGGGTATAACAGCTCCTTTGCTTCAAGAGGATGGTGGTGAAGTTCATAGGCAATTATTAGTCTGTTTTCTCAGTTTTCATTTTTAAACCAGTAAATTGAAGGCAGTGCAAAACCTTTCAAAAGAAGACACATTTCAGTATAATATATCTGAACACCAAAACAGCCTTTCCACATCTTTGAGTGGATTTTTCCTGAACAATGAATGCTATTTTAGCTCTAAAATTAGAACTCACCATGATACCATGTTTTTCACTGTTTAGTATCTGGTTATCATAGAAACAGAGTCAAAATGCCACTGCTGAAATGCAGAGAGGTAGATTTAGGAGGGAGAAAACTTTAAGCAGCACTTTAAATCTGACAGAGTAAAGCCAGCATAATTGTTTTTGCATAAATTATGGTCCATGCTCTACATCTGTTCTCTAAAGGCTATTCTCACTCTAGGCTTTGGCAAAGGTTCCAGCATTGGAGTGAATATCTTAATATTTGATTTCACACTTTAGCTTGACATGTCTTGCTTTGAGCTGCCATGAACCTTCAATACTGATTAAACTTTCAGCTCTTTTTGTATTTCTTCTAGGTATGAGATACTAAAACCATGCAGCAAAAATCAGCACTACAGTTATGTTAAAACAATGGACAATTCTATGGTTGTACATGAAGATAAATCAATCTTTGGAAATTAAAGTTTTAGTGGTTATAACAGATTTTATTATATAGGACCTAAGTGATCCTCTCACCAGAGACACAGGGAATCTCAGCTGTACAAAGTCCATTGTAGTTTGTCCCAAATTTCATCTACCAGAGCTAACTAAAATGTCAGTTCCTTGTAGCTGATGCAGTCATGGCCTAGTATCCTGTTTCTGTCAAAGTCATCCATGGAAGGTTAGTAATTTGCCATGGCTTTAATTAGAGATGTGGTTTATTAATACAGTGCACTTCAATGTCACCTTTCATCTAATGATCCCAAAGTGGGGACAAGCTTGCTTATCAGATAGAATGGAGAATTTAGACACCTGGATTTTAATTAGTCTGGTTAAATATTTTACTGATTTTTCTAATATCAGCTTTGCAGTGTCCAGCCACTGGAGGAGGCACAGCTGATTATAGGTTAAACAAAATGGAATGCTCATCCTCCAGTATGTTGTTCTGAAAGATGTTTTATTTTTGTGTTCTCTTTACCTGGTCTTGAGCTGCTTGATGAGTTATTCAAGTTATGTTATTCAAATAAATGTTCTCAGTCAAAAAACTTGCCTAAGCCTAACCAAGTCTCGTCCTATACTTGATACAGATACAGTGCTCAGTGTTTGAAATTCAGAAACTACGCCTTCACAACTCAGTCTCCCCTGTTAAAACTTAAAAAGACACTTATCCAATCAAGTGGAGCTGTAGAACAAAACAGATTTTTTTCAATATGATTTGAAAGTGCAAGGATGGATGGCGCTACAGAAATAGCTGACTGTATTTATAAACATCTGTTAAATCACCTACTCCTGTGGAAAAATACTGTCATTATCTATATACACAGAGAAAGTGAGAAACAAAATGTGCCAAGATCCACCTATTCACCCTTTATCGATCTCTGTGTTAGTCACTTCTACCTCACAGTTTCTTCTGGCAAATGGCCGACCAAAATAGAGAACGTATTGCACAAATGTGGGCACAATAAATGGAAGCTATGCTTACATACTTATATGGCTTTTATCTTTCAAAAAGAGGCAGTTCTTTCAATATGTCTCAAAGTACATCAGATCAATTCACTATCTACCGTAATGCACGAAGCAAAAAGACATAGTGTTACCAAAGAAAATTGCAAGACCTAAAACCTCCATGTACACATCCACCTTTCAGGGCTAGCATGAGTCACACTGCATGCTACTGCTCCATCTGAGAAAAAGCAGCTGTGAAAGTATGGACTTACTGGGAGGATTAATAAAAGGATTAGAATTAGAACATAATTAGAACAGTTCTGTAGTTGAGAAGAATATTGGGAAATATTAAGCTATCCTATTCAATGACAGAATCAACGTGATTCTTTAATACATATGGCATGACTGATGTAAAATCCAGCTATGAAGAATGAATAATTGAATATTTCAAAAATAGTGAGCAGGAGAGTGACCTGAAATGCAGAAGTTAATGATGACAAAGAAGCTTTAGGGTGTTAAAAGAAGGACAGCCGAGGAAATTACATATAACCTACACTAGTTTCTCAATGTGTCCCTTCTGGCAAAAGAATAGAAATTCAAAGCTACTGAATTAGTATCCCGTGAGACAAGACATGAACTAATGAAATGCTTGTTTGGCAAATGAGCCTTCAAATCCAAGAATCTGCTTAGATTTGAAGCCTGTGCTGACTTATATCTATGCTCCAGAGACAACAGACCAGATACTGAATTTGCTGTTGCTACTGTAGATTGCTCTTTTCAGCAGAACACTGCAAAGATAGGTTCAAATCAAAGAAATGGGAAAAGAAAACTTACATAAACATCAGAGCATTTTTAAAATATAACATGAGATACAGGCAGAATTTGTTTTAAAAAAAAGACCAAACAAACCATAAGTTATGAAATTTGTAGCAAATAAGAATAATCCTGCAAGGTATTTCTGTGTAACTTTGAGCAGGCTGTGTTTTTAAGACATGCACAGTTGCTTGGAGAAAGAAAAGAATCCCATCTTAAAATGATTTTTTTTCCTCTTGAGCTTCTAATTAATTATTTCACGACTGAATAATATATCAGTATTTCTACTAAGAATGCCATTCATCCTAAATACACACAGGCTTTAATATCTTCTTTCTAATGGACATAAGTTTTCTGCAGTTCAGTGTAGAAGAGAGATTTGGTCTGTTGCAACACTTGAAGGATATTGAAGTTTTGTCTAATATTCTCTGTGAAAAAGAACAAATCGAACTTTTTCCCTTCTAAAAATTACATTCCTTTCCAAATTATTTTTTGGTTTTAGCTTTTAGGTTTTTTGTTTGTTTGCTTGTTTCATTTTAGTTTAAACTTGCTTAAACTCCTGCAAATGAGTGCCTACACCAACAGCTCTAAGAATTATCTGGTGCATAGTATACTGTAACATCAGAGGCATTGCTGGGAGACAGATCTTTAGATGTGTGAAATTTATACTCATACAATTAATAAGATATAATTTTCCATAAAATAAATAGAAACATATTAATATTATTTTTTGTGTATACTTCTAAAATATACAGCAACTTTTAAAGCAGAGTAAATTATGGAAAAGCTATTACTTAAGTTGGAGATATTCTTATATGAAGTATTAATCTATTTCCCTCATGCACACATACCATCCAGTTAAACTATAATTTTGTTTTCCTCAGAAGTCTTTTAGCACAGATCAATTTAAATTGATTCCATTAAGTTATATACTGGAGTTTGATGCTAAGCAGCCTGTTTTAGAAACCGATTATTTATTTGTTAAAAATGTTCATTTCCATTTTAATTCAAATCTGTATATGGAATCTTTAATTTCTTTTTTTTTTTTTTTTTTTTTCATTTCTTTCTTTCTCTCTTTTTTTTTCCCAGCATGGGTGCAGTTTGGAGGAAAATAATAATTAGTGCTTTAATAACTCATACAGAGTTGTTTTTTTGACAATATTGTCAAAAACTGTGCTGTATGTCTGAACAATTTTAACTACCAGGGTTCGATCCTCATACTTCTGGTGTATAACATTGGTGAAGGGCAAAAAGTGGTTAGCAGTGATCTGCAGATCTATTGACTGACCACCAAGGGGCAGAACTGCATTTCAGCCCATGCTGCCCATTAGGTTAAAACAGAGTCGAACTAAACTGAAGTAGTGTTTTTTCTTTTTTATCTTTTTCTTTGTTTCTTTTATTTTTTTTTTTTTGACTTGTTTTCTTTTTAGCATCAGTACATATCTGAATGAGGCAGAGATTAATTGCCATGGGATAAGGTCCCATCCAAGATGGAAAGATAGCATCCATGCATTTCTTTGACTTTTCTTTTTAAGCACTCTAGAAACAACCAGCTCGTAGCCTGTCAAGATGTGAGCGGGACCTGCTCTCCACAGGTGGACCTCGGCCTCGTCTTTCCAAAGAAGATGATTTATCTCATTTGCAACCTGCTGATTTCTAACCGAGATAGTTTCCTTTCCCCGGTGAGGTGATTGAATGAACCGTGTGATGGCAACAGAGCACAGAAGGAACCGGGGCACTGGAGTTTGCCCAAAAAAACTCTTCTTTCGCAGAGAAGATGGAAAAGCGGGGCGAAACGTTAACCTACCAAGCCTGCCTTCTTCCGCGCCTGCTGCAGCTCCTGGATGAAGTTTTGTAGCTCCTTCCCATCCATGTACCCATTGCCTACAAGAGAAAGAGTTACGGTTGCGGTCACCGCTCCCTCCGCGCTCGCTCCGCTCTTGCGCGCGGGCAGGGAGGTCTCCGGCCCGTCCGCTCCCTCCCGTCGGCGGCTCCCTGCTCGCCTC
>NW_008583406.1:43143-51771 GCF_000691845.1 Merops nubicus | reverse complement strand
GCCCTTGTTAAACTTCATCAGGTTTCAGAAAAATAACTTGAAACTATTTTCAGTTCACTCTTGTCAAACGCTTGGTCTTTCAGCATGGAGCTGACTTGACTTCATTCAGGCTAACCCACTTCAGTCTGCATCACACCAAGTTTGGACAAGGACAGGAAGCATTAGGCATGGCTGTTCATGGTCTCAGGAGAGGTTGCTCCAGATCTCTGAATGCAGAGCAAGGCAGGAAGGTGTTTGCCTCAGCCAAAGCAGTTCAGAGCCACATTTCTCACACTATGCAAGAAGAGCCTCTGTTGTAACGGGGTACTCCTGCAGCAGAAGTTAAGTATGGGGATGAGAAACTCAGAAGCTGATAAAAGAAGAATCACACTGATCATTAAAAAGTTTTAAATATTTACTTGCTGTAGAGATTACAGGCCTCAAGTGGCAAAGAAAAATGGCTACACTTTTAGGCTGTCAAATTTCTCTCTTATCTAAAAGATATTTGGTGAATATACTTTGAAATCTCCTGCAAGCAGGAGCTGGTGCATCCTCTAAGAAGCCTCTTCTCCCAGATAAGAAGCCAAGAGCACATCAGAGATGATAAACGAGAAATGCATACTCTCCTCTGGTGATGCAGAGGGCAGGTGGAGGACAGTGCAGCCAAAGTGTGTGGAAAACTCTCCCAGCATCTCCCTGCGTGGCACCCTGCACAGGCCAGTGCCCCGGGCAGCACTGCTGCCGTGCCTCCAGGAAGGGCTGCTGCCCTCACCGTGCCAGCACGGGCTCCAGGCAGCTCTCCCAGGCTGGAACCAGTGCGACCAGCACACCCCCAAGCTAAAATCCCCATCAAAGCTTCCTTGCTTTCCAGCTTGTGTCGAGCAGCATCCTCATGTGATGTGTTCTATTGCACAGAATACACCAGTATTGCTGGGACCAACAATAACCATCATTCCTGCCAACTGCCACGAGTGCCCTGGCCAGGACTGCTGCTGCTAACACCCCATAACCACCCACACTTCACATCCACCAGAGCTGCACTGCTCCTCCCACAGAGCTTGTGCCTTCTGTGACCTGTTACTTTCAGCTGTGACTCTTTCACTGCCTTTGCTCTGGCCTACAGTCGAGCCACATGAGACAGGAGCTCTGTGTGGGTTTATTTCCTGGCTTCTGGTGGGCTGCAGGTTGGTTTCAATAGCCCAGCTAGCTCATTACAGACAGAACTGGCTACCTCTGAGCTACAGTGGAGTGTGCAATACAGACAGCTCAAAAAAAAACCCAAAACCAAAAATCAAACACTGCAATATGGCATAAACACACACCTGCTGCACCTCCTGCAGCACTACTGAACACTGCAGTACTAACTACATGGAACAGCCACTACAAAAATCCTAAGAAGTTTTTGGTCTCTATTCAGAGCTTAAAAATGAAGTCATTGCTATCGGAGTCAAGGTGTTATGTTCTCTGACTCTAAAAATTACACCCCATGGGCATACAGGAGACCCACCAAGCAGTACATACATCTGAGAGCATGTTCTGTTCACCAGCTAGCAACAATAGCTGAGCACAGAAAGAGGGTAAGTGTAAAAGGATATCCACTTTTTCCTTAAAAGTGCTAAACTTGCAGCTGGTGAGCAAGTTCTGTACATTTCTGGTATCCAAGCTGTAACATAATGAAGCTTCATTTTGAGAAGGATGGTGCAGAAAACAGCAAAAACAATCCCCCAAAATTCAGACAACTCAATTGCCATTCTCTTTAGATTGTTATTATTTTCTAGGTTGGTATTATTTCCTATGTTCTCCAAAAGTTCAGTCTCAGAAATTATCAAAGATTTTGGAAAAAAGGTTCTTTTTTTTTTTTTTTTCCCTTCAGGGAAATTTATTTTTAACTAGTTGGCATTATTATTAAAGAAAAAAAATAAAGTTGGTTTTCAAAACCATTTTTTTTCCCCAAAGCCAACAATCGAACTGAAAAATGAAACTAAGAAGTTTTGCCAGAAAAATATTTATTTCCCTCGGGGTATGAGGGGGTAGCAACAAAAACCCTAATCAACAACTCTTTCAAGCTAAGTAATACTTTCATGAAGTAAAGATCTGCTTCAGGCAGGGAGGCTTTTACATCTTAGAAACCATGTTGGAAATTTCCAGTAATTAGCAGTGTGTTCACACAGTTTATAGAGTCTTCCACTCATCTTAATTCCTGCTCTACTGTCCTGTTATGAAATATATCAGAGGACTCCTGAAATAATTTACTGAGGAACAACAGCAGGGCCGAACTGCCTGCGGGGTGACACGTGTGGAAGGACCACCCCCTCTATCACATCCATCATCCCCCACACATCCCCATCAGCCCCAAACCCACACATCTCCCTGCACCCTTCTCCTGCCACACACCCCTCTGTGCTGGGCTCCCCCCTCCAGGCCCCTCTCGGTGCCAGGGGGCAGCTGTGCCCCACAGAGCAACTGGCTTCTGCTGGGCAGGGCTGCGATCCCCACCTCACTGGCATGTGCATGAAGCCATGAACACTGCCAGGGCCTCCCTCCTAACACTGTTAAAAACAAGCAACTGACTTCTGCAAGCTAAACTCATCTTAGGACAAGATGAAGTTCACCTTATTTCCCACGTGCAGCTCTTTTCACCCCAAACCCACGTCTGTGCTGGGAAGCTGCTCCCGCTAACGACACTCAGACCTTCCTGACCCACTCCCACCCCACAGCATCTGCAGCACGCTGGCTCAGGACTGGGCTGTGCCAGGGCAGGACTGGGCAGCTCAGGCAGCAGAAGTGTCTGAGTGACTCGTGAGGGGGGATAAAAGAGCAAATCTGATAACCCAGATACAACTGTTTCCATCTTTTTTCAGCCCTGCCACCCAAACTTCAGAAGAGCAGGTAAAGCTTTTCTGCCCCAGCCCCAGTCCCCAGTGGAACATTCCTGCCTGATGCTGCTTTCAGACTAGATGGCACCATGTGATTGTCTTCTCATCACTTCAACCAACCTGGCAAGTCTCTCATCATTCTAATACTTGACCTAAAGCATGAGGATTCACTTTGTGGGCCTTGCCTTTTTCTTGATTGAGCCAAAAAAGGTTCGATGTTAACGGTGTAAAGTCGAGACATGATCCAATCTCCCTCCTTCCTAAAAGGAGCTTGATCACGATGCTGGAGCCTCCAGGGAATCAGGAAGCACAATAACACCACTCTGTTGGTACTTTTTTTACATTATCATGTTTCCTAGCACGCTGTTCCTCCAGAGTGAAGATGGGACAGAATGGTTATGCAGCTCTAAGTAACCCGGGTATTGCCCGAGACCTGGAACCACAGGTTGACATAACGACAGCACAAGAATTACTCAAAGCTTACTCCTCTGTAGGCGATAAACTTCTAGCTGCTGATTGTCACCAAGAAACCTCTTCCAGGCCTGAGGAGGGAACACTGCAGTGTGTGCCTGCTGACAACGCCATCTACACAGCCTGCCACAGCACGTGCCTCCACCCTGCTATTCTAGGTCTTTTTCTAAAGGAGCTAAAGCCAAGAATAAATGCTGGAAGGCCGATGTTTAATGCCACAGTCCAAGCATTTATCACTGTAATTTTTAATTCAAACCTGTAGCCAAAAGTTGAAGTGGACAACTGCCAGTCCCTACTATGAAATCTATCCCCAGCATGGCAAATGATTCCTGCATGGTCCTGAGCAGGCAACTTCACATTGCATTATTTGCCTCATTTGTAAAAATAATTGTAAAAACAAACTAAAACCTAGCATTGACCTCAGGATCAGAGATATTGACTTTAATATCCTGACCTGTCAGTAAAGAAACCAAATACAATTCTTGTTTGCAGGACTCCCAAAAGAAGAAAATTTGACAGGATTAATCTTAGACTGCTAAATCCCCCACTGCCTTTGGAAGGAATCAAACTCCGGTTCTGAAAGCAGCTTGTCTGCTCCCAAAGCACCATTTCTCTCCTGCTTTTAATTGCCTCATTATGTTTCTTTGAAGGACTCCAAGAAACAGATGCTTTTCTACTGAGTAGTGTTTCCACAGAGTAGCATTTCATCTGATACACTGAGTGAGAAGCATTCCAGTTCTATTTTTTAATTCACAGAACGTCACTATTTTCATGATCACCCCTCTAAGTTCCACATGGCCACCAGAGCCAGAATTGCTCTAATAATTCACATTGATGTTACAGACGCCAGTAAGCCTCCATACTTCAATGAAATTGCCTCTTTACTGCCTCCTTTATGCCTTATAAAGATTCCTCATGGCTCACAAAATCCCATTTTGTTGTGGAAGCTGTGGCATTGTCCTCCACAAACCATATCCACAGCTAAAGTGATTTCTTCCACAAATCTCCACGCTGATACCCAGTAACTGTGACGCAGAACAGTGAACACTTTTTATTTCCTAAATTTTGGCCAGTTATGTAATTCACTCCTAGATGTCACTAATTGGCTGCTGATACTCAGTAGTGAGCACAAGTGCAAGTAAAGAGCAATTGTGCAATGTGGCTGCTCAGAAATATTCATGAGCAACTGATCCTGCAAGAACAAACACTCACAACCATCTGTATCAGTTCTGACACACAGAAGCACTCTGCATGGGGAAAAAAAAAAAAAGGAAAGTGGAGCTCCTTCAGCCTTCTCCAAGATCATGTATTTTTTTCCTCATTCTTAATCCCTTTTTCCCTTGTAAAATATTGGTCCCAGATGAGCAGCCATCAGTTTGGGCTAGTTCTGCTCTCCCCCCCACTGGTGGATGAGGAGATGAGGATGAAGGAACCGCAGATACGCCTTCTGAGTGGAACACAAAGCAACCAGCTGCTGGACCAGCGTGAGGTCTTTCCTACTCTGCTGCCACCTAAGAGAGAGTCACTTCACAAGTATTATGCAGAGCAGACTCAGAACTGTAATTCCCAGAGAACTGAGTCAGGTCTGCCCTGGGCACTTCAGAGCCTAGAAACTAACACTGCCATGAATGAGGAGTGTGATGCAACCTACAGGGAAAGGGGAATTGATGTGTTCAAGGAATTTGTCTTTTGGACAGTCACAACAGGAAGAGAAGCAGATCACTGCCATGCGTTTTGATAAGAGGAATATTTTATTCACTGCTTAAGATATGTTGGCTTTACCCTTTTATCAATGCTTGGTACAGTAAGCAGTCGTTGTGCTCGTACTCCGTCTGTGAGGCAGTTTGTGTTACTTGGGGGTTGGTTTGGGTGTCTCTGTTTTGTTATTGTATTTTGGATTTTTAAACGTTACAGAAATATTTTTTTTTAATTCCCTTCTTAAACCACTTAATATGCTGTTCACAACCTCATCTTCCATTCACAGTGCCAAAGGGACCTGGAGATGTTGGCTGTTCAGATCAGCTTGTACACCTAGTTTATAACAAGACTCACGTTGGGAGGCATGCTCACTATAGTTTCCAATCCTTACTTGAAGTTCAATCATGAAATGTTCTAAAGCCTCATAAAGGAAATATTTTTTCTTTTAAATTAGAAAGTTTAAATTTAAAGAGTTATTAAAGATGTATTTACACAGCCTTCTGTTCTCAAAATGAAATAGAGGAGAAGGCTGTTATCTGAAAACCAGAGAGCTGAAGGGTAAATTAGATTTCTGAGAAACGTTCCATTATAATAGTCCCACATTTTTATAGTAACATAGGTACATATTTTTTACAATGTCATTTTTATCTGAACAGTTCTCCTTCCATCCCTTCAGCTCTGTCTCTCTAGCCTTGGCCTTTTCCCTCCCACTCTGAGGTTTCACAGTGCTTTCCAGCCATGAGCTTTCCACCTAACTCATCCCTCATTCTCCCATTCTCAGAAGCCGTGTCTCAGCTGGGAGGCTAATCCTGGCTACTGCCTGTAACGGCTCCCCAGGGACAGTCATCATCCCAGCTGCCTGACATCCACTCCCCTTGACCTCACTGGGACAGCACAAGGGGAGCACCTGGCACCTCAAACCCTGCAGGCTCCTATGGTACGGGCAGCTCCGGCTCCCAGAAATCAGATCAGAGTTTTGAAGGGAGTCTTTGGGTTCCTAAACCAAAAATGTCTTTCAACAGGAAAGAGCTCGTCACCATTGTCTTCCTGCTCCAGACACGGGAGCATTACACCTGGGCATTTTATTAATCCATATATATCACTGTTCCCCTAGTGTGTGATCGGGCACAGCACCCACCTCGGCCCCTCTCAAGCTGCACCCACACAGAACAGCCTGGCAAGGAGCCACTTCCTTTTATCCTTTAATGCACAACTCCACACTGCTGCTTCAGTAGCCACAATAACCAGCTTCTAACAAACGCATCCTCCTCCACATCCTTCTGCAGTTTTCTTCTCTACTGTCCTTTCTGGATACCTCCCAGCACAGCATTTCCTCAAGTGTTTTCCCTGCAGAAACCCAGAGTCTCCAGCATTCCACCTGCAGCCTCTGCAGCAGCTCCGACCATCTCACAGCCACTGGTGGCCACACACCTGCCCTGCAGCCCCTGGGTACTGGGCTCCAGGACAGCCCTGCTCCAAACCCTGGCAGTGAACAAAGCCAGGCTGTGCCCACCTCCCAGCACAGCTGCTCTTCCCTCACTCCAAAGTGGGATGGCTAAAGTTTCATCCATGGGACTCTTGGGCAAATGCCTGTCTGCAGAAGGGCAGAGGGTTTACCCATTCAGAATACAGGTTCCATCTGTCACTTGGTTTGATCCTCTCCCTTTTCCTGATTATCAACTTTCAGCTTCATAAAAAGGTCTTCTTTGGGCAGGACTGAACCTAAACCAGCACGCCAGAGCCTTCCCTCCCCAGACAGGGCCTGGGAAACAGGAGGTGTCTTGCAATGAGCCCGCAACCCAAGCAAGTAGCTGCTAAAGCTGAGGAGTGAACTCCTCAGAAGTTTCTTCTGTGCCTTCAGTTCCAACTGCGTTACCCTGAAGCAAGGAGAGCTAGTGCCAGAGTCAGCATGCTCCAGAAGAACACACATGGCTGCAGTCTAATTGCCAAGGCACCAGCTTCAGCAGAGAGATCCACCTCCAGCCTGCTTTCAGGAGTTCATTTACTTCAAACCACACGCACACAAGTGAAAGCCAACCCAAAGCCCTTGTCGTTTCCTGCCACTCAGCTTCTGGACACAGCTCCTGCTTGGCTAGAGCCCTCCAAATGGGACAAAGTGATCCCAGTAACGGGAGCTGAAGTGCCTCCAGAGCGGGGTGAGGACAGGGCAGTGTGACCATGGTGCTGTCACCACGCTGTACATGCCCTGAAGGTGCCTGCTCAGTCCTGCAGCCTGCAGCAGGTCGGCAGCTGGAGCTCAGCTCATAGCCCAAGAGCCAGCACTGGGGAAAAGAACAGGTCTGTGTGGGAGCAGAGGATCACCAGGGCAGAGCAGTGGAGCTCTTCTGTACCTGCTGGCCTACAGGCACGTCACCTTTGCTCCATTAAAGATAGCAGGGATGCCTCTTTGATTCTCTTTTCCCTCTTTTGATTTATTCCAGGTAGTCAATGCATGGGCTATACTTTTTTCAAAGTGACCATTATGTCAGCTTTAACATGTTATGTGTTTTAGGAGACAATATCTGTCTTTAATAGGCACAAAGGTTTTGATTCTGCCTTGATCTGATTTCCCCAGGTGGCTTACACAGTGAAGACCCAGCCTCTGAAGGATGGCTCTGACAGGACGTGTCCCACGGGCGCCAGCACGGGCTGCCTGACAGACTCCTGTGGAACCCTGGTTATTGGCAGGCGTGCTGCCAGGCAGCCAGGCACGCAGAGCTCTGCCCCATCAGCACCCCCAGCTCACCACCACTACACCTGGAGTGAAGCACTGCACAGAATGGGCATTTTCCACAACCTTATCGATACCGAAACCACAAGTCAACACCAACATGGGGATTAGTTCCTAACCAGTGAACAACAGTCAACACTCAGGATGCCCTGACCCTACAAAATAAGGCTTTAAGTCTCATGCAGATAATCCTTTCAAGCACTCTCACAGTCTACTCAAGGTTACCACTAAAGCAATGTGCCTTCCTCAGCTTTTTCAACCATCCACAGCGTGATGGTATCAAGAATTAATTAAAAGGCTTTGGGTGTACCATGTGACACTCAACTACTACACAGAAAACAATTTTATGAACGACACCTTTACTGCTTCCTTGTTATCAGAATCTTTCTAATCTGAAATGCCAAGTTCAGGGTTTTAATTACCAAGTCCTTCACATAAGGGCCAGGTTTCAGAAGTCTTTGTTTTAAGATGATTTTTCAACAGAGTTGCTCATCATCTTAATCAGAGGTGTCTTTCCATCTAACACTCCCTCTTCTGGTCTGCATTCTTCTAAGGATTGCTGAACTATTTGAAACCATTTATCTCTGTAGCATCCATCATGTTCAGAAAATTAAACAGCTTGCAACTAGCTTTTAGACTTCAAAAACCCAGGACTGAGTCTCCAAGCAAAAAACACTGAAAGTCAATGAAAACTCAGTTGAGTAATTGGGAATTCACTATGTCTTCAACAAGATTTTTTTAAAAGCCAGTACCAAAACCCAGACTGCCTCATCTTCATACACTTAAGTAACTAGAAGGTGTTTCAAAAGCACTCAGACATCTTATTTCCCACTGGGGAAAAAAAGCTGTTGCGTTTGGTGCCTAAATGCAGAC
>NW_008583406.1:41135-43112 GCF_000691845.1 Merops nubicus | reverse complement strand
CCCTACATACTTTTCAAAAATACCCGTGGGCAACTGAGGAATATGGGAAGTTACTTTGCTGATTACAGAAGAGCAACAGTACATTCAGTGAAATTGAAATGCAGCAAGTGCCAAATACAATTAATGAAATAATTTCATTTTCATCACACTGCACAGTTAGCTATAGAAAGCACGGCCATGAGAAAACACCAATGCTAAAAGCTGAGGGCTCCAAGTAGCACTTCACATTTACATGAAAAATTCAGACATTCACAGTTACATCAGGTAGTGAGAAAAAACCAAACCTGTTTATCAGCCTTCATGCACGAGCAGACACGCGGCCGTTTAGCTGGTGAGAATTGGGAAGGAGCTTCCACATGGGCAAGTCACTCTCTGAGTGCCCAGCACGGGGCTTTGGCACCTCTCCCTGGAGCACCTGGCACTGGCTACTAGCCAAGGCAGAGGGTTGACCAGCCTGAGTCATCATGGCAATTCATTAGGGCTAACCAAGAGAAATGGCAGCTACACAACGGGAAGTGTAGCACATCTAGTAAATTCAGATGGATGGCAGAGCAGTGCAAATGTGTGTGAACAAACAAAAATGGCCCCTAGGAAACATCGGGCAGAGCAACAAAACAAACTTGGACATCATCTGCCTCCCAGTAAAGGGCTCCACAAACTGGTGGCTCTTCACAGCATTATCCATTACACACCAGCATGAAACCAGTGACGTCAGGACTCAAAGGAGCAGAGGAAGGGTGAGCATGGCAGCAGAAGAAAAAAGGTAGAAAATAAGATGTGTGCACATAACACTTTTAACTGTATTATTCTGCCTACAGTAGTGACTTATTGTGGAAGATACATATACAACATAATTATTGTGTATACCCACACATTCTTATTTATATAAAATATGTCACGGCCACATGGGTCTCCTCCTTGCTCATTAAAGCAGAGCTTGAGCATGATGTGGAATCTTTATACCCTTTGTATATTGGTCCTGAAGAGTATTTTTCAAAACCATCATAAGGGAGGGAAGAGAAGGAGAAAGAAAAAAGGAAGGGATGATAGGGAGCCAAAACACAGCTCCTAGCCTGTCATACGATTTTCCCAGTCTCCTTAAGCTGTCATTTGCTTTCTCAGAGTTTCCAAATATCAAAGTTACATGGGAGGAGAGCTGGAGCACATTTATCCAAGGATGTAACATGAAACATTTAGAAATTTTTACTCTTGTTGTTCTCTGCAAGCATAAAATAAAACTCCTTTATGGCATCTCCCCAGTGCTAACTGACAAGCTATTAATGTGATTGACAGCTTTTATCTTAGGTGTCTCCCTCTGAAGCAGCGTTTCCTTTTATTCAGCATTAAAAAAGGAAAGAGCAGTTTTGAGTTTAGGCCATCTGAACACTCTGCTAGAGAAGCAGGACCCCCCTGCCTCTGACACAGTGCTTGGGCACAGTCAGCCCAGTCACTCCAGCCGAGCTCAGCACCACGTGCTCCTCCCCTCCTCTTTCTGAGTGCCTGCCTCCCAATTCCAGCTCTGCTCTGTGTGGCAGCTGAGCGTTTCCAGCTGGAATGGAATTGTGCTTGGAACATCTGAAAGGCTGCAGAACACAGAGGGCTCTTAAAAACGAGACCCCAGGCACGTTGCAGTGGACACCTACAAATACATGGCACTCAAGCTCTACGAAGAGGCTCTCCCTCAGTCAGCTGGAGGCAGCAGTGGAGACACTGCACGTTATCATGCTAAAGGCATTACCCTTCGTGATGTGTTTAGGTCTTTTCCAATGATTACAAAGGGAGGGGAAAAAAGTCTGCACTGTCTTCACAGCAGGGTTTGAGTAGCTCACAGGATATAAGGCCTGTAGCACACAATGAATAACAGAATGAAATCCAAATAGTAGTAGTAGTAGTAGTATTTGCTCACCAAGTGGGCAGAATTCAGACAGTAGACTCCTGGATGTGGAGAACTTCAGGCAAGGAAGCCAGGTAACTGAG
>NW_008583406.1:29085-41104 GCF_000691845.1 Merops nubicus | reverse complement strand
GAAGTGTACTCTTCACAAAGCAAAAAAATGAAGTATGAATTGTGAACTACAAAAACTTTTTAAACTCTGGAAAACCAGGAAATGCTGCCTGTAACATCAGCTGACATCTCTGGGGTTGGACTTGTCAGAGCCACCACACAGACCTCAGGGAGCCTGTGGAAGGAGTAATCACAGCAGCTTGCCATCCTTGTTGCAGGCTGCAAATTCCTCTTGTCAGGGGCTCCACGGACACCTATAGGACTGTCCATGCTGCCTATCAAAAAACTCCACAAAACCCAAACAAAAACAAACCACCAAACAACTCTTTATGCTCACAGTCAACATCTGCCCTAGTCAGAGCAGGTTCTCCCTCACAGCTCTTTGTTCATCTCCTAGCAGGTGGTTTCTTACCAGACACAAACTCCACACTGTCCCCTCACCCTATCAGTTTCACCACGTTGATCCATTCAGGCTCCTCTCCCCACTTTCTCTGCCCAGCCAATAGTGATTAACTGAAGAGACCTCAGCTCCTTCCTCCTGCACTGCAGCACCCTTTTGCGCAGCTAGACCTTCTGCCCAGACCACGTTTCTCTCCAGGATGCCCAGCCCAGGCTCCCTCCTGTACACACCTATTTCAGCTGACAGCTTCCAGCACCCTCACTCTCCTTCCTTTAGTTTTGCAGGCTCTTCTCCCCAGAAAAAAACCAAACCAACCTAGCAGGTTTTTTGCTCGTTTTCTGCAGTGCAAGGTGACTGCACAGCTCTGCACATCAGCCCAGCCCTGTAACAGAGCTGTCAGGGAACGAGCCGCACGCGCCTCCTGTTCAGCCACAGACGTGCGGTTGGGACCCCAGCAGGAGCTGTAAAAGGATTAAGCAGGCTCAACGTCACAGCTCTAAAGCTCTCTGGAGTTTATATCCTGTATTTGGGCCAAATGCAGGCTCTTCTAACATGAATTTCACAGCAGACATACCCTGTTATAAAGGCTTCTTCCAAATTTCCCATCTTTACCCCACGCAGGGAGGCAGCAGAGCCTCTGAAAGAAGGGTGCTGTTCAGTCAGTTAGCGTGGCACAGAAGCTTTCCTCTTCCCAAACTTTCCAAATTGACAACACATCCTAACAATAAAGCCAGGCCCAGAGACCAGAGTTGCCTGGTGAGTATGTGCATCTTGCCACAATACTTAATACTTTTAGTGTGGTTATCAGAAAAGTAATAATGTTAAGAGAAACTGGGTTACCAGAAATATTAGGTGCTAAGCCTTAAATCCATACTCTGCAATCTCTGCTTGTTTTAGGGCTATCTCTGCACACAAGGAAAGCAACTGGACACATCTTAGATGCTATGTGTATGTGACTATATGACTCTGGGGGAGCAGGTTAAAACCCCCAGTATGCACACGCTCACCCCAATGGTATGGAAGAGCTTTTCACTTGACACTTCCAGAGGTTTGCTGCTGCAGTTCCTAGGATACATTTGCATATATCCTTTTCATTCCATGCAGATCACACACCTGCCCCATTGTAGACACGTGGTAAGCTGCAGTTACCTCAACGGGTGTGAAGCCAAACTGGCACAGCACCAGCTGAACTCCTGGGAGCACAACTGGGCCTGCCACCAAAGCAGCCCTCCAGCAATGGCCAGACTGAGGGGGGTGCTGCTGTGTGTGCCCCAGGGGTCGGGCAGCTCGGCTTCAGCCACAGCTTGGGAACAGCAGAGAGCACAAGGAGTAGTTCTCACCAGCTGCAGAGCTCTGGGGCTGCGCATGGAAAACTGCACTTGTACTTGAGACTCAGTCCTTGATCTCATGGGTTACTGCTCAAGTCCTAAGGCTTTGTTTGAAAGCACATCAGACAGACCTGTGCTTGCCCGGGCATATTAACCACTATTGACCAACAGAGCAGCCAGCTGAGCCAGCTGTGGGATAAGGGCCACCCAAGGGTGGGAGATGAAAACCAACGACCACTGCTCCCAGTCTGTCTAACACCTCAGAGCCCTCCGACAACGGGCAGTCCAAGAGATGAGGATTTCTGCCCAGAGAAAGCTGTCCTTTTACAGAGATAGTGTGCTAGGTCATGGGAATGCCCCTGAGGCAGATGCACGGCGCTGGAACGCCAGAGAAAGACAGAGCACGTCTGAACAAACTGGAAACGAGGCCTCCAGTGGTGTCAAGTAATTATACACTGCAACAGGGCTCTAAATGGCACAGTTACTGTTAAAGTCTTCAGACAGTTAAAAGAAATAAACTAATTGAATTTAAATTACAGAAATAGGTGATGTAAAGCCATCAGCATACACCCATTCACGAAGCCTGTTAACACCAAAGTGAAAGCAATAAAACTCTGGTTTGAGATAATAAAGAGTGGATGTGAGTGCAAGTGGAGAGCTGTAAACTGTGGGCTGGAACCCCCAGTGCTGTGCAGTGGAGCAATGGCTGGCTAACACAAGCTGTGACCACCAGAGAAGAGGCAGATGCCAGAAGGGGATGAGGAAAGACCAGAGCGCTGTGAAAGCAGCTACAGCAACCCTGTGCAGAGCTGTCCTGCACTGGACCCTGACACAGGCCATCGGCCAGCTGGGGGGTTCAGGGAGCTGGACTTCTCTGGTAACTACAACCAGCAGGCTGTGTGCTGGATTTATATGGGCAAAGAACACTAGCCACAAGTATTTAAGACAGCACCAGCAAGAGGAAATGGATCAAACCATTCATTTAAAATCTAAGGCAGAAAGCAAAGTAAAAGTAGATGATGGGTTTCAGATGGGTCAGCTCAGTGGTGCAGGAAGGCAGCTGCATGCCCCATGCCAGTCGGGCACCCAGTGTGCCAGGGATGTCATTTGGGTGACACAGCACAAATGGTTGGGTGTTTTGTTTTGGGTGCATGCGTTCAACCTAATCCCTTGAGCCTGACTGAAACACAGAACTGCACTGCACAGGACTGACACTGTCACTGTAGAAAGGGAGTGGGGTTTGCCCCGTGCTGCTGGAAACACACCAAGTTCCACCAGCAGGCCCCAGGGTTTGCCATCCTACAGATGAGAGCAGGGGCAGCCAGCCCAGAGTCACCTAACAATTGTTTTCTGCCAGTTTGTCAGGCTGGGCCTGCTCGTGGCCACTCCCTACGCCCCTGACTGTGGGCTGCTGAGCACACAGCAGGGTGGTGTGAAGCCCTCTTGGCTGGTTCTGCCAGGGAGAGCACTGACTGGTACTCTGCTGGCCATCTGTCTCCTGGGATAAGATTCTTCTGCTGAACTTTCTTGAGGCTGGATCAACAGTTATGGGGTTGGATTTTTTTTTATTGTTTGTTTTCTGTTTGTCTGTGGTTTTGGGGTGTGTATCTCTTTCTCTCCCCCCTGTCATTTCAAAGGCTTGGAGGTAGACCCCTAGTTGGTTAAGTGGCTGGATTTCATTTTGTTCTAGCCATACACAAACGCTGCAGAGCGAGCAGGGAGTTGTGGTAATTGCTCCCTGGCTGAATACTACCAAACCTCTCTATACTTCTGTATGTGTGACAGTAGGGAGGATAAAAACTGTACAGAAGGCATACAATGCTACGACTCAAAAAAATCCACTGCTACATAATGAAGACAGGAACAATAAAGAAACTTTGAGAAGCACAGCTTGCCTTTTCAGTGAGTAATGCTTACAGAAAGTCTTCTACCAGTTTCTGACTCACTTCATACTGGCCACAGACACATGTCAGGACATCAGGCTGTCAAGTCCTGGCTAAATACCCCCAACACAACTGACCCACACGCCCAAGAGCAGCACAGAAGAGCTATATTTCTGCCTGGCACAGCTGATGAGACAGTTTGGTGCTATTTTAAAAGGGCCAAGGACTTTCCACTGACTTAGCACTAAGACACCAAGGACCTTAGCCTGACACCATCAGCCACAGAGAGAAGAGCAGACTCATTAACTGCACACATCAGGCATCTGCTCTTCTGACACATGGACTGGCACCCTAGAGCTGCAGGTGAAGGAGGACAAACAATGCAGCAGATTCTGAGAAGTCCTGAACGTGTTGTATGAAAAACATTTGCCAAGTAATTTCCCCTACAGGGCCACCAGCCAGGACTGGCCCTGCAGCAGGCTCTCCTGGGCGGCACGCAGCCGCAGCAGCTCTGGAGCTCAAGGGAAGGGCTTCTCCTCAGCCCCAGCTGCCCAGCACGGAGCCCTTCATTTACCAGGAGGAGGTTACTACAGTCAAGAAGCCAGGCAGGGAAATTGCATTTGTACCTCAGGCTGAAACAGGAAATGGTCACCTTTTTTTCCATGGGATTGTTCTCCAACTGTTCCATCATTACTGGGAACACAATAAGGGCAGGGAGACACTCGGAATAACTGAAAAAAACTGAAAACATGGTGCAAATCCCTAATAAAAGTTAACATCTAAAAAGAGGGAGTGTGACTTCCCCCTTATAGCTTATATAAAAATATTCCATCTACCCCAATTCTTACAAACTCTTTTGCTCTGAGCATGGACTTCAAAGACTCTATTCCCTCTCCTCCTTCTTGGATGAGCACATGTATTACAACAAGCCAGAAAAATACTACTCATCCCTTTTGCTACAGCCAGAAGATAAAGAGAGAGGCAGCAGAAGGACACAGGAATGAATCCTGCTTCTCTGACAGTCATGGTCAGTTTCTAAAAATTAACAATGGAAAGAAGGCATTAGAAAGTAGGCACTAAAGAGTTTAGAAGTAGGGTACAGTGGAGTAAGCAGAAAAAAAATGAATGAGGATAAGAACCAGTGTCACAGGGGGGCAAGTGCCAGACTGGGAAAGGGTTGGATGGGGCCAACACTGAGGGCTTTTCTAGGAGGCAGAAATATCCCTCTCCTCCAAACTGCTCTTTGTTAACAACTATCTTCATTTTAAACTTCTTAGGAGGAAAAGAAGAAGAAAAAAAATGTCTTATCCCCTACCAGCCTCCTTCCTTCTTCAGCAAAATGCTTCCTTCCAGCAAGAGCTGCCCTTTATTTCACTTGAAAATGTGCAAATGTGCCTCTGCTGGCAGATCTAAACACAGCTCCCCTGCATCAGGAACCCTCTCAAAGAGGCACAAGATAGACTTCTAGCACAGCCAAACCCATGGAATTTGAGTTATGTCTGTTAGACTAAAATTCCAATTCAAATGTTGGTGTAGTTTACCAGGGCTGACTGTAGCACTTGGTGCATGGGGCTCCCAGTGGAAAAGACACCAACAGGGGTTTTGGGTTGTGTTTAAAGAAACGCCCTGACAGGGACTGCCTGTGCAACACAACCAGCTGCTTTCTGAAGAAAATCCCACTCATCTGCAATAACTGCTCCACTGTACACCCAGAAGGAAACAAGCTGACTTGTCCTTTGTTTTTTAGGTTAGAGTGTTTGTGGGTTTTGTTTGTTTTTCTCTCCAGTAACTATACCCAGCACATTCACCATCCAAAAGGCTGGCACAGCTCAGGAGCAGCAGGCAAAGCACAGCTCACACGCAGCACCATGGACCTTGCAAGGCTGACAACACTTTGAAGAGAAACAGCTTTTACTCCTGACTTGCAGAAAAACCACGTAGCTTTCTAGGATGACTGGATTAGGCAGAGGTGCCCCCGTACACCTGCACCTCCAGAGGTACTGCACACAAACCACAAAGATCTTGTTACAATGTTTATCAGTAAACTATTACTTCCAAAAAACAGGAAAAAACTCAGAGTCAAGCAGCATTCCAACAGCACGAAGCCTCTTGTTTATAAGAGCAGATTAACAGACCATCAATGACAAGGTAAAGGATAATTTTACCTTGACTTCTGCTTTTCCATTCAAACACTCCTCCTTCATACCAAACCACTCCTACCATACAGGGATGTGGAACCCTGCCAAGACATTAACTTTTCTTCAGTTAACAATGAGAAGGCAGAGGGGAGGGAGCAGGAACTGCAACATTAAGATACATCCATGTTTCAGACAAGCCTTAAGCAGACTCAAACATGCTCCCTCACAAACATCCCAGAGTAAAGGGGCACATGAGCCTCCCAGCATCCCCAGGATGAGAACTGGACCTCTGCATCTCCTATACCTGGTCTGGAGGGACAATGAAATGGGGTGTGAACAGAGCAGAGGATGCAGTCTGGTATTAAATATGCACATCCAGTTTTAAATTATTTCTACTGTGACCTAGAAAAATGTCTTTTATCCCTTAGCAAAGGGTATATCTTGGTTCCTCTGTTCACTTCTCCCATTTCTTGGAGAGAATATAAGTAAACAAACATCTCCTTTCAGGATTCAAATTTAGGAACACTAACACTTAGTATATACACAGTACCTCTCTCAGTAGCAGTGACTTATTCCTCTGTGCTCCTCCTCCTGTGCTGCTGATGGATTACACCTACACTGCAGGAGCTCCACAGCTTACATTATCTATTCCAGCCTAGCACTCAGCACAGGGTATACTAGAGCAGGCTGGATTCTGTCCAGATGGATTTTGAATGCCTCCAAAGATGGGAATATCACAATTTATACTAGAAATAATGAGACTTATTCAAGCTTGTAATTAAAATGAGAAATGAGTAAACTGATTTAACTAGAAGTAATTCTCCCTAACATTTGCTCAAAAGCATGAAATATGAGATTCTGGGCAGACCTTCAGATGCTGGGAAGCTCTGAAGATAAACTCTCAGTGGTGTGCTCTTCCCAGGCGGCCTCGAAGGCCAATGATTCCCAAAGAATACAAAAACTTGTCACCTCTCAAAGCTACTTGCCAACTAAGAGCTCAAACTTGACCTGCAGTTCTCACACAGAACAGCTATACTGTGGTCCAAACCAATTTAAAAATTAAAAAACCCCAGAACTACTGGAGAAACAGCCTTTCACATGCAGTGTCCACACAGCTTTACCAGCAGCTTAGCACGTGTTGAACACTGAAAGGCAGGCTGAATTCAGAAGAAGCCTTCCACCCCCTCCCCTCTCTGCCCTTGCCCCCCACCAGCACGTGCATTTGAATCTGTACCCCCCAGCAGAGGACAGAGCCCACGACTGCTGTGCCTTCCACGAGGACAACTGTCTGTCTGCCTCAGCTCTCTGCCTCCAGGCCTACTCCGAACACGAAGGTACAGAAGCAGCTGCAAAAAAGTAATGAAAGCAGAGTTAATTAAAAAAATACTCAAAGAACATTTGGTGCCTGATTTTGCTCTTTACTAATTTCATTTTTAACTAGATTGCCTGGATGGAAATGAGGACACATGGTAGCCCCTGATTCAAATTCATTCCATGGGGTATTTCCTGTTCTGTGGATGGGTTATGTTGTTGAGAGATGAGAGGAAGAGAGTAAGCAAGGCTAAGTCTTCTTAAATCCTCTGTCCCTATGTGTTGGTAACTACACTATAGAAATTTGATAGCTTTGCTTCTGAAAAATTGTAGATTGATTGTACAAACATCCAGCTAATGCACACAAAGTCTTGGTGCCAGTGGCAACAAACATTGGCCACTCTTTGGCTGAGGTGAACTCTATGCCTTCCTGCTACAGGATTCTGCCCTGACATATAATTGCTCACTTGTTACAGGGTGGATTAAGGCAGCAAGTAAAAGGGGACAATTATAATTTCCTAAACTCATTTCTGTTTGGTTTCAGACACAAAAAAGCACCAACTTCAGGGGATTTCTTTACTTCTACAACAGATCAGACAAAGTAACTTTTCTCCATCAGACAGCACTCACATACCTAAACACCCTTCCCTACAGAAATGAGCCTGCATAGAGTTCCCTTCACTTCATCAGCCAAGCAAAAGACTTCCCTAGTACAGAGTGTCTAGCTGTAGGATGCAAAGGTTCCACCAAGAGACTGCAAGGCAAGATTTGCAAGCTCTGTTCCTGGCTGTGCCACACACTCTCTCTGTGTTCTTATGGAAGTTACTTTAAAAGCTATTCATGGAGGACTGATGATCAAAACAGTTTTCACTGAGAAAGTTAAGGCCCATGTACTAACTGCTGACTGGAAGTGATGGCTCCATAAGCTTCACTGCTCTCTGGAACAGCTCTTCTGTGGTACAAGAGGTTCTGTGTTGCCATCAGAGTCACAGGCGGACGCATCGCTCGTACTGCTTCCTGCTCCAAGCCAGCTTAGGGACCAAGGCACAAATTTCCTGTCACTAAAACATGACTGTTGTGATCAACATGGCTTTACATGTTTCCCAGAATGACATTCCCTTATTTTCCTTAAGGCATCTTCTTATTATATGATGGGGAAGCCTTTAGTCTTCTTATCCTACCGGCCCTGATTACTGCAGGGAGAAAAGATGAATCTGAGATGCTTTGCCTGGGACAGGTAAAGTTCCTGGAGCTGCAGAACTTGCTGGTGATTACTGAAAAGGAGACAAGCCTGGACTGAGGATTATACATCTTGTGACTTTTTTCCTTTCTGAGGAATGGGAGGGGGTGTGAAGGGAAGGGGGAGACAGCTGCTTTGATCTGCACGTGATAAGATGTGCTCCCATTTGGCTGTATTTTCTGGTTCTGTAATGTGGGTTCCTGATGCATCAGAAGGCTTATTTCCATTAAAAAAAATAATTCTTAAGCATTTACAAGTAGATTGTGAAAATCTCTACAAAACCAAGTAAATATTCTCTTGTTCTAGAAAGTGAAGACAGATTAGTGCTTTGGATCCTGTCACTCAGCTAATGACCTACTGGAACAGCACCTAAAGTCTGAGTCCCAGCTGCTCTCCTGCTGCTATGCCCTTGGTGCTGTACTCTCTCCCTGCACACCACCTCTGCTGCTGTTCCTTTTCTCCTAGGACAGCTGTTCCTTGTTTATAAACAAAGAACACCCATGGCTGCTATCACAGCACTATGAATTTTCTTCCTGATGATACTGAGAGAAACAAAATGGGATGATTGGTTCAGGAAAGCACTAATATAACTTCAGGGACTCTCTGAGGCAAGACTGAATTTTAAGGATCTTCTTTTAATCAGAGCTGGAGCGCTGACATCTGCTGCCCATTTGTGGAATTGATTAGAACAGACTGCCAGGAGAGGCTCCAGGAGGAACCCCAGCTCACGTGTAACAGCCCCCCCTTGTGTAGGTGTTTCGCCAAACACCAGCTCATTACATCCCATCGCTAATGAAGTGGTTTAGGCAAAGGCTATTGAAATTACAGGCGAGAACAGAAGCTGAGAGAGAAAACCCAGACCCAGTAAAAGTCCTGTTCCTGTCATTCTCAAGGCTGTGCCACATCACTGACCGAGATCATCACTTCTCTGTGGATGTCCTCCCTCCAGCCACATCACCCCAATGAAACCCAGTGGCCAGAGCCCTTCCCTCAGCTGAACACCACGTGCAGATTTCACTGGGGGGGGGAGAAACATCTACCTGACATCAGGAACACAGAGATGCTTAAGCAAGTTGAGGGATCTTATTCTCAGGGGCAGCACCTCAATATCAAACTCCCTGAACAGCAGGATTTCCGTGGAGAAAGATGGACCCAGGACAGGCAAGTATCACCACCACATGCAGATGAAATGCTGGCAGTAGCTATTCTGCTTTAGAGCACAGCCCTGATGTCAGAGGTCCCTGCCACGTCCACGTGCACTAACACAACCACTGAGCCTGTGGCAACACTCATCTGGTTGAGAGAGCACCTTGTCTCTCTGCAATTAGCTTTTTACAACCCATAGATGGACAAAACCTTCCCCCCGTTGGCAAGGTACAAAGGCAGTGCCTGGTTATCTTCCTGCTGCAGGATGGAGCTGAGGAGTCAGGCCCACCTTTGCTTGGCTTTCCTACAGCTGTGACACCCACTACATCTTCAAATGCTGGACAACCTACAGGTTTCACAGAATCATAGAATCCTTTAGGTTGGAAGAGACCTTTAAGATCATCAAGTCCAACCATTGAGCCACCAGGGCTCTAAAGTCCTCTGCTAAAACAGATCAGAATCTGTCAGGGCTGGAAGGGACCACAAGGGTCACCCAGTTCCAACCCCTCTGCCATGAGCAGGGACACCTCCCACTAGATCAGGCTGCCCAGAGCCTCCTCCAGCCTGGCCTTAAAGACCCCCAGGGATGGGGCCTCAACCCCCTCCCTGGGCAACCCATGCCAGGGTCTCACCACTCTCCTGGGGAAGAACTTCTGCCTCACATCCAGCCTGAATCTGCCCACTTCCAGCTCTGCCCCATTCCCCCCAGTCCTGTTGTTACCCGATATCCTAAAAAGTCCCTCCCCAGCTTTCTTGTAGCCCCCCTAAGATACTGGAAGGCCACAATAAGGTCCCCTGGGAGCCTTCTCTTCTCCAGACTGAACAGCCCCAACTCTCTCAGTCTGTCCTCACAGCAGAGCTGCTCCAGCCCTCGGATCATTCTCGTGGCCCTTCTCTGGACACGCTCCAGCAGCTCCCCGTCCCTCTTGTCCTGGGGGCTCCAGAACTGGATGCAGTGCTCCAGGGGGGGTCTCACCAGAGCAGAGGGGGAGAATCACCTCTGGTAGAGGGGGAGAATCACCTCTATCCACATGCCCCATCTCCTGATGCACCAGCTGATCAGCAGACTCTCCCACTTACCTGGTGGTAGAGCCTGCTGCCCTCCCCCAGGAAGCTGTCAAAGCATAACCAAACTCCACCACATTAGGAACTCATCCTGTTGGACTTTCTGGAGCCCTGGGACCCCCAAGACTGAGGGGACCTGTTGCACTGTGTCCACCTTCCTTCTGTCCTCCACTCTTTGGATCTCAGCAAGACCTGCCCAACAGCCAGCTGCTCAGGCTGTGGGCACCCTCAGCATGCACAGAAGCACAGCCCAAGTCCCCAAGGAACTTTCAGTCTCAGGGGGGGAATCCTAAAGAACTGCAGCTTTCACAGGGTTAGGCAACAACTGAACAAGAATTTTTGGATAAGAAAATATTAGATTTAGGAGCAGATCCAAAAGTGACTGAAATTAACTTCAAGAATCTAAGATAGTGTCTTAAGCTTTTTCTCTCTATGTTGATACACTTATCCAATACCCTACAGCTGCTAGATTTGTAGGCTGGAGTATAAATAGGACCTATCATCTGAAATGGAGAAACCCTGGTGATTCCTCTGAAGGTGCTGTTACATGTGCAGCTTCCTCACCCTAATAGCTGACAGTGTTATTAAATTACTTTTAATTGACCTTGTCAAATGGAGTAATTACTTTGGTGGTGGTAATTAAAGCAAATACTGATCTGTCCCCCAGAGTACCTATGAAAGGAAATGTAGTGAGATCTTCCTCCTTTTTTTTTTAAATCTATTTCTTCTTAGACTAACTTGTCACATTTTCTCTTTGAGAAGACTCAAATCAAATTTAGAAGCTTCCCAATTCTCTTAAAACAGAGTAGCAATGCTGATTTAAAGCATCTCCTCTTAGCTTTCGGGCATCTGAATCCTGCTTTCACACTTTTTCATGAGCCAGCAGCAGGAAATGTTTCCCAGGGATCATGATTCCACAGCAAGCCTATTACTAATTCAACTCTGGTTTCAGGAAAAATTAATACCTCTGCTGGCTTTACAATGCAGGTATGCTTCTAATGCAGAAAAAACATTCTGCTAGAAAATCATCCTGGCAGTTACTAGAACCAGAAGAGGATGCTTGGCCTCTGGAGCTGGGGACAGACTGCTTTTGGACCAGTCCCACTGGGTCAGACCTAGCTGGCTGTTACCCTCTATGGACCAGGCAGGAGAAACGGGCAGCAGAAGGGGCACGAGCAGGCAGTCCTGGAGAACACACAGTGAAACAGATTCCAGCATGTCTCTCTGAAAACCTTTCCCACAAGTAAAATGGCTCTTACAGACAAGCCCTGCTTTCCAAAATCAACCAGGACGCTCCCCACTGCAGCTTGCAGAGAGGCTGCCACGGGTGCAGCCTTTGCTAACAATCCTCTAGAGCAGCCAGGGAGATAAAACAGCTGATACAGGAGGAAAGCAGCACCCACTTAGTGCTTTGCAAACAGGACCCATCCCAGAGAAAAGGGACACCAAGCAGTACTACAGACACAACGTGAGTCAGGGTGAGATCACTGGAAATAATGTGGGGAGGCAACACAGATCAACGTTCAGCAG
>NW_008583406.1:0-29054 GCF_000691845.1 Merops nubicus | reverse complement strand
AAGAGCCCGTGTAGCAGCAGAGCTCACGTAAAGTGGTCCCCAGTCCATGAGATGCTATGAAAAAAAACCCCAAAGTTAAGAAAGGAAAGTAGAGGCTATGGAAGCACAACACAGAAGGGATCTGCGCTGCCATGGGCAGGTGGAAGCGTGAGCAGTGTCACACACAGGGGCAGAGGTGTGGAAATAACACGTCTGGCTGGTTTCTGCTGCTGCTCTTCCCATGGAGTGAAATGGCACCGCCGGGGCAGAAGCCCCACTCTGTGCACTTCATTTCACAGAGAGAGGGATGCTTGAAGCTTTGGAAAATACATCAGAAAGATGCAAAAGAGATTCAAGGAAACAGCATGGGACTGAGAGAGATTTTAAACCTTCTCCAGGGCGAGGGGCAGGCGTGTAGGTGGAGTGTGCAGTGTCTCTGGAGATGGCTTCTCCTCGGCGTGCCGCTGCCGCCGCAGCCTCGAGCTTGATTACTGCTTAATGGGATTGTCTTTGGAACCTGTCAGCCTCTGCCAGAGATCAGATAAGTGGCTGTGACAGAAGTGCAAATATTTGTACTGAAGTTTTGTCGTCTGCTGTGGTTATGATTAATAAGTTTTGCTTATGCACCTCCAGAGATTGTTTTGTAAATTGGCCTGCTTGGCTTGTTTTAAATCAAAACGCTCAAGAAGGTTTTCGGGTGGGTTTGGTATTTTAAATAAATGGGTAGCAACACTGCTTACAGGGTAGAGCCAGCATATTTTAAGATACTTGAAAAAAAATCATGCCAAAGAAGTCGAACAGATATTCAATTGGTCAGAAAGGTGTCCAAGGTATGACCCTTGACAAGGACAAGAAATGAGGCAAGCAATCCTTGAAACCCAGAACTTTGAGGAAAACAGAAGTAGTGAAAGCCTCTTCAATCTAGATAACACTAAGTTTCAGATGCTCTAAAATTTAAAATCCACACAAATCGAACTGTAAAAATGAGTTCCTTTTTGGAGGTAGAGCACAAGGGAGGAAAAAGGTGTTAACTGCAGTGGTAGTGATGCATCAGAGATGCTTTATGCTATCACTTCTCCAGCTGAAGGATCCAAAACAACAGGGGCTTCTCAAAGTGGCAACTGTTACAGTTCTAAGGGAGAAAAAAAAGCAAAGTTTTTGCTTTGCCTGTGTTCCTCTGACCACAGTTCATTCCTGTTCATGTCTGATTTCCTCCTCCTAAGCCTGGAGGATTCTTCCAGAGAAGGCACTCAGACCAAGGACTGTCCTTCTGTAGCAGACAAGTGCCACAACCATTGGAGAGAGATGATTACGTCTCAGGTCAGGTTTTTTGTGGCCCCACGCGGAGGTTCTGTTGTTTTTTGAACTGAACCATGAGGGTTTGCACACAAACACAGCTTTGGGATGTAGCTACACCCTTCTCTGCGTGCTGGTTGCAAACAGTGTGATGCTAGAAGCTGTCTCAAAAGTTCTCAGCTCGTACAGCACAAACCACAGCCTGTCACTGGTGACCATTCCTCCCCCAGCACCACAACAACAGAAACCCTGCTGGCTGCTGATCTCAACACTAACGGATCCAGCAGAGGCAACACCTCTCCAGAAGGGCAGAATGGGGCTACCTGGCTTCTAAGTCTGTGGGCAACAGATTGTGGGCTGTGAATAATTAAATCTTAGTCTTGTTTTTGTGACCTAATCCTTCTGAGCTCAGCGTTCTGCTGCTGCAGGCCTAGGCTTCACCACGTGCTCCACCAAGGGGTGTGGAAGGGATGCCCCTGGAACCCTGTGAGGGCAGCACACCCCTCAAAAGGAAGCTCATCAGGATGAGATCTCAACTGCCAAGGGAAAACAGGATCCTTGAGCCACCCTGGCTGGTTTTTAACCATTTGGAAAAGCAACTTTGCTGGTGAACACTGAGACACCAGCCAGCTCTCGGGCACTTCAGCTGTTAGGCAGGGCTTGTGGATTCAGGCTCTTGGACTTAGATGCCTAAATCCTACCTAAATTCTATTTTGAGTTCAGCACGTTGATACATTACGTTCCATTTAAGAAGTGACTTTAGGTATATCTTTCTGCTGATCTTATTTTCAAATCTTCCTGCATTTCAGCCCAAGCCATCCCAATATTCAAGTCTGAAAGTACTTTAATCTCTAGATGGCTTGTCAGATATGCACAAGGATTAGAGAGTGAGTCTTTGTTGTTTATTTTTAACTTTAGCTGTTATCTGCCTGCTCTGGAGTAAAGGAGCATGCAAAATACCCTTGAAATTCTGATATACTTCCAGTGCCTTTCCAAATATTTTCCCTGCTAACAGCCAAGTTCACATCAGCTTGGAGGTAAAAGAAAAGCCCTCAAAATCCTCAAGGAACTATGGGATATGCACTCAGGCAAATGAGGACTGAATGAATAATTTGGATGGTACCTTGTCCTCAGATGCTCATCGATCAAGTGTCTTTCGGCTGCTCAGACAGAGGTAACAAGCAGAAGAAATAGCCTTAAAACATAAAACTTAGATTTCTTTCTGTGAAACTTACTTTCACCATGCCTTGGGTGTCTCAGCTTTTACAACAGTCAGGGTCATCGCTTTGCAGGTCTGGTTCCCAAATCTGTCATTGAATCTGGCCACAGTATTTTTGTGAGCTTTCCCCTAGGTGGGAAGCAGCAGACACTAACTGGAAAGAGTCAGAGATTTCACCACTGTCAGTTAACCCTACTGATCACTTCTAACCACGTGGGCACACGTGGCAAACAGGGTGGTTATCTAAACAGCCAGCAAGGCTCCACCAGGCACAAGTCCTGCCTGACAACCCAGCAGCTTTCTGTGATGGTGACTCCATCACTGGGCAAGGGAAGAGGTACAGACGTCATTGATGTGGACTTGAGTAAGGCCTCAGACATTCCCCCACAACATCCTCTGACTCTGAGAGATACATATTTGATGGGTAGACTGTTGAGAAGATTAAGAATAAGCTGGATGGTTGCGTCTAGAGAGCAGTGCTCAGTGGCTCAGAGTCCAGATGGAGACTGGTGACAAGTGGTGTGCCTCTGGGGTCTGTCCTGGGACCAGTGCTGTTTCATACCTTCATCAGTGACACGCAGTGGGATCTAGGGCACCCTCAGCAAGTTTGCAGAGGACACTGAGCTGAGTGGAGTGCTTGCCACAACTGAGGGACAGCACCCATCCAGAGGGGCCTGCACAGGCTTGAGAAGTGGGCCTGTGGGAACTTCATCAGGTTCAACAAGGCCAAGCACAAGGTCCTGCACCTGGTTTGGGGGAGCCCCCAGTATAAACAAAGGCTGGAGGTAAAGGGCTGGAAAGCAGCCCTACAGAGAAGGACTTGGGGCCAGCTCTGGAGTCCTCAGCACAGCAGAGCCAGGGAGCTGCTGGAGCGGGGCCAGAGGAGCCCCAGCAATGCCCCGAGGGGGGAACCCCTCTGCTGGGAGCCCAGCAGGAGAGAGTTGGGCTGGGGCAGCCTGAGGAGGAAAAGGCTTTTCTGCCCCTTTGTGCTATTTCCCTTCTAGGTGGCTGTTTAGTTGTGCCTGTGACCAGGCACTTGGCACAGCCTCAGAGTCACCAACAACCACCAACACCCCTGGCAGTGCCAGTGACACCCACTGGCAACAACCACCTAGCACTGAACCAGGCTCCCAGAGCCTTCCTACCAAGCAGTCACTTCTGCATCAGATCCAAGCAATTACTGACCACAACCCAGCAGTAAGTCATGGACAACTCACCACTGATTGCCACCAGAAATTAGTTACTGTTTCTTAGTCATTAATTAGTGACACTGATTGTTCATATGCCACTAGCAGTCACCAGCCATTGCCAGTCTGTAGCACTACAGACCATTTGCTTGGCTGCAGCATCTCACTGCAGACCCTGATGTCTTCTATAGCTGAGGCCAGCTCAGCACCTGACACCCGTGAGGTGCTCCCAGCAGGCAGGGACAGAGCCCTGCTCCAGCCAGTGGGTGTCCAAAGGCACACCACAACCCCAGCCCCTGAGCTTTCTTCAGCAAGCCATCTGCACGACACACGTTTCATGTCCCTTAACAAGCAGTTGCAAACAGACAGAAACAGCATTCAGGGAAGAGTTCCAGCAAGCACCCCAGTTTCAGGACAACACTCACTAGTTGCTCTATTTAGGCCTTTATTTGTTTATAAACTTGTAAATCATTGGTGTGCAACAGCAACCCAGAGCTTTGGAAATAGTCAACACACTTAAGAGGAGTGTAAATATTGATGGAGAGCTGTGTGAACAGTGGGGAGAGCTGCCAGGAGGAGGCCAGGGAGCGGGGCTGCGGCAGACGAAGGACAGCCACAGCTCAGTCTCCCAGGGGTGCTGAGCCCCCGCCCAGCACCGCCCCCAGCTCACCCTACACCAGCCTTCAGGCACACGCAGAAGGCCTCAGCCCCCTTTTTCCCAATTTTTTGTTCCCTCTTTTTGAAACGTAGAACTTATTCCTGTTATGTCCTGCTTGCCATGATGGCTCCTGCTGGCGGACAGGCGTTACAGACGTGTGTGTGACAACACTGCCCCTGCTCCCTGCACCTCAATCCTCCTGCACCTCTAACACAAAGAATAGCTGTGCAAGATACGGGCCACACTCCAGTTCTGACCCCACGGAGACATCGCCCTGCAGCCTAACAAAAGGAAAAATAAACAGGCTAAAATGTCCCAGAGCCTCCAACGCGCTGGTCAGCCTCCTCCCATCCCTGCTCAGAGTCTGTCCACACGTGGCTGGAGAAAGGGATCTGGAAGCATATTTTTAAAAAAAGGGGAAGCAAATTCATGCCAAATGGCTCTCAGAAGGAAAGCACCACCCAGGCGAGGGCATCTGGTCACTGCAAATCAGCCCAGATGTTTTGTCCCCAAAGACGCTCAAAAAACGGTCCAGGGCACAGCACCAACATCGCAGACACAAGCCCTGCAGCACGGCATGACTCAAGGCTTACTACACTCAGCAAAAATTCATCTGGTTTTAACCCTATACTGCAGTGCATCTCAGGCTCCTCACATGTCAGAAGTATTGGGAGACCAGAGAGGCAACGCAAGGGGCTCAGGGTTCCCGAGCACTGATTCACTGAGACAACCATCTGCTATGTCCAGAACACTGCAGGCAACAAGTTTTGACTGGAGGAACTTCCATCTAGCTCTTTGTCACACACCAGGTTATAACCAGAACTGGAGCACACAGCTACAGAAGAGTTGCACAGATCTGGTAAGACATTTTCTTTTAAATAAAGCATTAGAAAGCAGCAAACACCACTTCCATTTTTGGTTTAAACCACATGACCAAAGCCAGTTGTGCAGCACTTGACGTGCCACATTCTGTAGTTTGGGAAAACCAAAAGTGAAGTATCACGACAGTGTTTTCAGGTGCCTGCAGCAGCAGCAGCACTCGGGCTTCCCAGGCCCTGTAGCCCAGGGCTGCACGGGGCAGCTCTGCAGACACAGCACAGAGTTCACTCCATCTGCTTCAAACCAAAACCGTGCATTTGTTTCACCAGACTGTTAGCTGGCAGTTGGGGCATTCTGAGGTCTGTGCAAACATTCCTGTGAGGTTCTGTTTGGAGTGCCTTCTTTGTACCAAACACTAAACACCGTTCCCTGCATCTCAGCAGTGACTGAGGCAGAAGCTGAGCAGCGGGGCCGGGTGTGCTACAGCTGGGGAGGCAAATAATGCCAACAGCTTCCAGCCTCTCCATTTTCTTTTCCTTCTAACAGAGCACAGCGAGATCCTCTGCAAGCTTTACCTTGCCTATCTCCAACTAAGCCCTTTCATCCATGTGCTGCTGCTGTACTGCAAACACAGCCTGGGAAGGCAAACACACACAGCTCATCAATCAGGCTGCCACCATGAATATCAATTAATCACTTAAACCACGTCCTGTAAGGGGTGAGAGCCTTCACTCATACACACAGGGAGAAGTACCGGATCAGCAGGCTACATCAGAAGACCTGAAGAGGAAGAACAGGCCGTGACAAAACCACAGCTTCTCCTCAGCCCCTGCCACCAGCCTGCTGGAGCTGCTGGCTGCCACGGCAGCGTGGCACAGGGCAGGACGGGCACGGCCCTGGCAGGAAGCTCCCACAGCAGCTGAGGGGAGCCCTGCGCTGCACTGCAAGTGCCCCAGGCTGTGGGACAGAGGTGTCAGGAGCAGAGCGAGCACACACAGCCTGCCCTGGAAGCCAGGGAAGGGACGGTGACGACAGGGTGCCCGTGGCAGAGCCCCCTGCCCAAGCCTGGCACCAGAGTGCGGGCACTGGGAGCTGGCTGTGAGGCACCCTGTGGCCCGTGCACGGCTCCGTGTTGGGCAGAGCACCACGCAGCCCCCAGGGCTGCCCACCACAGCTCACCCTGGGCAGCTGGGCAAGGTCAGAGTTGGGGTGGGGACACCCCTCCTGGGACTCTTGAGCCCCTGCAGCGAGGAGCAGCAGCGCTGGCCAGTAGGACAGAAATGTTTCCAGTAAGTGCTGAAATAAAGGGGTTTTTAAACTTTGAGACTTTTTTATTTTAAAAAGTATTAAGTCTTTAATGAAGGCTTTCTTGATGCAAACAATTGCTACTAATGGTAAAAAAAAATCAAAAACCCAAACACACCAAACCCCAAAACTCCAACCAAATAACGATAAGCAAACCTTGTCTTTAAGACGCCACCGTCACGCTGACAAGCATGGAGAGGGGTGTGGTGGTGGGACAGGTGAACACTACCACCTTTCAGGGAAATCAGACTGTGTGTGCACAAGGATCTCATCCCACACACCATCTAACTCTCATGTGCTGTCACCTAAACACCATCAGAGGTCACGGCAGCGACACCCTGCTCACAGCAGCCAGACTTCTCTGCCCAAATCATGGTGCTCTAAGCAGCTCTCTGCAGCCTCCAGCGTGAACTCCTGCCGTGATGACCATGGTGTCTGTCCACACAGGACAAACAGCCACGGTGAGAACTCCACAGCTAACACCCTCCACTCTCCCAGGGGGACACAGCTCTTCTCATCAGAGCAGGCAGAGGATCAATCAGGGTAAACCTAAGTTTCAAACATAACCCAGCTCCCCAAAACCGATTTCCCCACACTGAGTAGCAGCTACTGCAATGCTTCCGTGGAAGGGCTGGACCTGAGGGCTGTTACTACCCCACTGCTCCTGCTCTGCCAGCCTAAGTACACAGACCCTGTCCCTCTGCAGCTGCCACTATTTCCTGAACCTCCTCCAGTCCCACCTCTTAACAGCTCACCCGCTACTACCAGCCACAAGAGGTAGGAAACAGAATCAAAAGCTGCAGGAAATTGGAAATCAGGATAATGCAAGATTTGCTAATCTTCAGTCAGGGAGTCAGTAGTGTCTTCAGGATTAATTGAAGTTGATACAAACTATATTGACTGAATAACAAAGTTAATGGAAAAAAATTAAAGTAAATGGTTCTGGCATGGGAAGGGCTTTAATTGCATTTTCATTGTTCTAATTCTGCTCTTAGCAGGAAAGCTGTAATAACTGAAGGACAATTAGCCTTGGGGCCTTTTCCTTTCTGCTACTTCTTATTAGTTTGTTCAGGTTAATGAGGTGTGCCTCGTCTGACCTCTCTGTGACAGGAGCCAGGGAACTCACCTGACGTCTACACACCAAGCAGAAGGCCTCAGCACAAGCTGGTGATGCTTTAGGTATCCCCAAATAATTTTTTTTTTTGCCATTGATCAACAGTTTTTTTAATGCTAAAATGTGTCTTCTGTTAAGACAGTTTTCTGCCGTGCATCAATGCACTCCTGTCCAGAAGTCTCTAAGTCATGAGTGCCTTTCTTGGGTCATCTGTCCAATTCCTACTTGCAGCTGATCATGATACTAACAGTATTAACAATATTAACATTAATTAACATTGAATTCTCCATCTACAAGAAAACCTAGTAGCTAAAGACACTCTAAGGATGTTGATTGCATTGTATTTATTGCATCCTGCAGGAACCTGCAGGTTTCTAAAGGGTGGCTGCAGCCAGAGGCACGTCCTGCTGCCCAGCCCCCTCACCTGCCAGTCCTTCCTGCAGGCACTTCACACCTGGACACTCTCCTCCACCAGATCATCACCTGGAGATAACACAGGTTAGCAACAATACACTTAAGCATATATGAAACTGCCAAATGCCTAACTTCACGGCCAAATAAATTCCCACCCAACTGTAAAAGGTTACTGCTGGAGGTCTCTCATCCCCAGGGAAGCTGGGCATGCATAAGCACCCCATCGACCGCACCACCCTCGAAGGGCAGCTCCCGGAGGTGCTGAGGACAGACTGAGGCTGCTGCACTCCAGTCCCACCTGCAGGCTGCTCCCAGCACCACCACCGGCAGCCTCGCCTCACACCCTGTGCCAGACAGCAGCAAAGGAACACCCATCCTCCTGCACTCCGGGTCAGAGCTTCGCTCTTCTCACCTCCTGCACTTCAGCCACAAGCCGTGTCTCCCGTTTATGTTCTACCCAGAGAACATGTATACCGGTTTAAAATTCACCTATTGCTGTCAGGCTGCTCTCTGCTAACATGGGAGCAGTTTATGGACAGCTTCAGCTAACAGGGACCCCTGGGAACAGACAGGAAACTTCTCCCACTCTTGGATTAAGTATGAGAGAAAGGATGTACTTTCTGTTCAAGGATGTGCAACTGTACAAAAGGTCCAGTTGTGACCATACTGCCTTTCATGCCACCATGAGCTCAGCCTTACACCCCCCAGGGACACCAGATTGGGAGCTCCTTTAACTCCTTGACTTCTTTCAGCTCTATTCCCATTTGCACCCTGTGAACACGCTTGTACAAGAGTACCCAGAAGCCTCTGTTTGAGCATCTTCCAGAGGAACTGATTTGCATGCATTGCTTGTGACCATGTCCAGGAGAGGGATCCTGTTTTGCCCACAAAGTCCCACAGGCAGGCAGGCATCACAACACCGGGTTGTGCTAAGCCTCCTCATCCTCAGCCTTGCACAAGGGTCCACCTTAAAGACATTTTAATGGGTCTGCAATAACTTGTGCATCTCATACTACCTTCCTGAAGCTCAGGTATGTCAGAGGAATGATGGGAATTCACAACCATGCTGTAAGAACAAAATTTGGTAAAAGCTCATGAACAGGTTGCCATGGGCAGTCCTGTCAAATCCAGGCACACTCATGGGGTGAAGATGGAGAAAACTTCTCAGGTTTGTTAGAGAAATTTCTAATCCCATTTCTGACAAGGAGCATCCCAAATGTACCAAAAGACAGCTTCCCATCCATGCCTGCACACTGTGCTCCTTCACAAGGGTAATCAAGGAGGAAGCACCACGCAGCAGACTGGCAACCCTAAGAGGGTTGGTAAATCAAGGCAATGGATTAGCCCAATATTACTGAAACCTGCCATTTAAAATCTCTTCTGGTGGACTTAACAGGCAACATAAATCAGTTTCAGAAGAGGGGTTGGAACGAGCAGCATCTAAATCAGGAGCACACATAGTCAAGTAGGCTGACAGGAATCTATCTTTTAATTTGATGGCAGTAATACCTGCAGAATTTGGAGAGATTTATGCCAGGACTCAAGGAATATAATATTCCTCTTGAATTAACTAATTTTTGCAATCAGTGTACTGTGAGTGATACACTGCTGCCAGGGAAGATTTGTGGCCTGCCTCAAGTACCAATTACCTTCCATTTTCTACAGTAAAACTGTCTGGTAATGTGAGTGATAGCAGCAAATTTTACACATCACTAACGATGGAAATGAATGTACTTTCCATCATGGCTGGAGACAAATTTTGTAAATAACAGAAAATACAGACAGGGAATCATTGGGATTTAGGCAAGAAAACTTCATTTAGTATTTTTACAGTGCTTTTTTTTCTCTCCCAATGATACTTCACATTAGAACTCAAGTTTTCAGTTGTAGGTCACACCAGAAAAGCACATCACTGGAGGGGCTAATTCTGCTCCGGTCAAGGCTGAGCCAAGATAGTGCAGTCTAAAGCCAGCACCGTCTGAACAACAACTCTACCTAAACCTATGCTTCAAAGCTAATCACAGTTCTCTCTTGGCATATACCATGCCAAGTCTTTTGAGTGTCCTAGGATCAGTCTCGTGTTCCAGCAGCTTTCCACGTCCCCGCTGTTGGCTGTGGGATGCTCCCATGTGCTCCTGCCTCACCACTGCAATCCCAGTGCTGGTAAACCAGGGGTTCCCAGCACAACCCATGCTCCTCTCCTGCCAGGTTCAACCAGTCAAACTGTTTGAATAACTGTCTAAAGCACTCACTTCATAGGTACTTCAGAAATACTTTTTTCCAACTAAGCAAAAGTTGCAGGTATTTGAGTGAAAATACAGTAAAGGAAAAATACATTTTTTTCCCAGTTTAAAAAGCTGTGTGCCTAAAAAAGGAGGCTGAAGCCATAATGTAGGTCAGATTTACAAAATGGCATGGAATAAACACCACCAAGGCACAGAGAAGGAGCTCAGATAACTATTTGAGATGACTGAGCCTGTGAGAATTGTCTCTGGAGTGTACCCCAAGGAGAAGTTTATTAAGGTCTTTAAACACGCTCTTTAGAATCAATGGACTATAGGGGAGCACATGAGAAGTGCCCATCAGTCCCAAGAAGAAATGTTCAAGGGCTAACACAGAGCCATTTGGAAGCTTATTTTAGAAAGTGACTGATTCCACAAGCCAATCGTGTGTGTTTATTAGCAGTGAAATGGTTCTGGCTTGGACTCTGAAAATTAATATTTTCATGTACACAGGGGATTTTTTCCCCATACTGCAAATAGAGAGTCTGGGTTAGACATCTAGCCTGATGAGAGTCATCAAATATCAAAGATGTTTGTGTACATGCTGGAATAATAGTCCACTACACAGCTCACTGCACTACATGAATCCTATTTCATCATTTTCACTATTTCTGTAGCACAGCTCTTGGCTCAGCTGCTCAACTCCTGCATCCCAAGCCACACACAAAGCTTTAGATGAGCATCTGGGGTGAGAAGAGAGCAGAACCACAGCTGTGATACCTCACTGGTAGCCAATACACACACACACCACCAAGATACAACAGGTAACTTAGAGTTGCCCAGGTAACTTTTCCCCTTGGTTGTACCACTGTGCAGCAAGACAAACTGCCCTGTGCCCTCCTGCTCAGCTCCTGTAAGCAGGGGACATGCCCGAGCAGTCCCCTGCCCGGAGGAAGATCTGGCATAGGCAGAGGTGCAGAGTGGGAATCCTAAGGGGGTCCAGCCTCCCACCTCACTCCATGCCACTGCACTTGTCCTCAGGAGCTCCTGAGACACAGCAGCAGTGAGGCAGCTCAGAGGGAGAAGCTGGTGCATGACTGCTCTGAGTGAGGTGAGAGGTCCTTTCCCTGGACAACCTTACTGAAGCAGTTGCATCAGCCAGTTCGAGGAAAGAAACAATGATCAGAAAATCCACAGCAGAACAAGGGTGCAATGACTGTCAGGCAAGGTGACAAAATAAAGGACAGCCTACAGATGACTTGTCCTGGGCACGCCACCCAGCTGGCATGGCTGGGATGATGGGATGGAACGGACAGCCCCCCCAGACAGGAGAGGTTTGGAGAGCCAGGGCTTAACTCAGAGACCCTAACATTCACTCTCAGCTAAGCCTTTCTTACAGAAAAATGGATATACATACCTCAGGAAAGCTATCAGATGCTTTGCAGTCCTAATGGCACTACTCACAGGGCCAAATCACAGCACAGTAACACCTCTCTCAGTGCACCACTGGGCACACTGGGATGAATGAAAGGGATGGGGTGGAGCCAGCTGACACCCTGCAGCCATGCCAGGGAACAGTCGCCAGCCTGAGAGGCAGCTGTCCTGCTGTAGCTGTTACCCCACTGAACCTTCCTCACAAGCTAAGAAAAGGCAGAACACACCTCTCAGCAAGGTGTTACAGCAGCTTCATCTGCTGTGGCAGCCTGACGCTGCAGAGACTGGGGAGTGAGAATGTGGCAGAACGTGTGGCCTAAGAGGCCACCACACGCCCTCAGCAGTGCAGGAGGAACCCTCTGAGTGACAGCTCCAAGCACTCACAGACACCACCAAGGACTCCAGCTGATGGGATGCCCAGTTCCACTCAGGAGACAAGGCCAGTGCAAACACTTGTGAAAACCAGTCTCTGGAAGAGATTCAGCATGTTGGGCAGGGAGACAGTATCTTCCCCTCCAGTAGCACCATCACGTCCTTTGTACTGACATTGGTGGGTGATCAAAGTTTGGATTTTCAACTCCTGAGCATTCTGGAGTCAGTCACAACCAAGCTGATGGTGTAGCAATTTATGGCTCCTTTGAACTAACATGAGTTAAAGGTGGTCAAGAACCACGAATGCAAACTATACACACACTGCACAACTAGAGACTATGGTGAACTCTGTTCTGATTCACCTTCCACATTTCTTTGCATTTTTTACATCCAGATAGGCACAGATCACAGCCAGCCTGGGGAGATAAGGTAACACCATGAAGGGGCTAGTAACACTTCTTCCTCCTGTCCCTGAAGATCTCAATTCAGGTGTTGGACCTTGTGATTTTACATGTCTTGGGGCAGGACTTCAAAATTCCCCACTCCCAGGTCAAGGTCTGTCCCTACCCAATCATTGTGACTGAGTTTGGGGACCCCTTGTGCTGCCCTGGATTTCCCTAGACATTCTTACAAAGTATTGGTAAAGACTTGTCCAAACTCTGGGAGAAAAAGCTAGCTGTCTGTTGCAGAGAAGTAAACAAAAGACACAAACTATCTTCTCTGCTTGGGTTCTGTTTCTTTTTCCATGCTCCTGTAAACACCATTCCTGCATATTTCTATAGGTCTGTTCTTGTTTTGCCCATTTGCTTGACAAAACAGGGAAAAGAACAAAAAGGTGGAAATAAAACTGCTTCTGAAATATCACTGTCCCTATTTTGAAGAAAGCATATATTGCAGCTGCTGCTTTTCCCAAGGAGAGAGATCAAGCACCTGGTTTAGATCATTTACCTTCAGTTATGAAAAGAAAACTCTTTTGTTATGTGCCTGGTTTTCTTTTCTTTTTGAAAGAGGGATTCAAAAACTCTGCAAGTAAATATTATGTTATTGAAAAAAATAATCAGCAGAATTTCTCTGTTCTGACCTCTGGCCTCTCTCAAACTATGTGCAGATAATAACCAAATCCTTGTTGACACAGTACCTGGAATGGATCATCATTGCACAAAGATCTGAAAACTGAATCAAATCTGCATTAAACTGAGGTCACAGTCGTCTGTAGAAAATTTCATCTCAGCTAAATTATCACCTTCCCTTCTCCAACTTAATTTACAGCCACGCATTAAACGCTACAATGCATAAAAGCTTTCTGATATGGATTACAACAACCAAGTGAACTGTTTTATTTCTGATTGTCAGTACCAGCAAATGGGATCTGCTCTAGTACCCACAGTGTGCAGCACTCATGTAGGCTGTATTTCTTCTGGGCATTTATGACCTTGGGTGCCTGAAGGCACCTTGCAGCCTCACGTCTGGCTAGCTGAAGGCTTCAGCTGAAGTGAAATGCCAGAACTGCTGCCATTTGCCATCCCTGGAAATCTACTTGCAAAAGAGCAACCAACTCCAGTTTCCCAAGCAGAGCAGAACATGCCTGTGCTCAGTGTCCAACTCAGCCAATAGACAAGCCCAAGTTTCAAAGGTTTCACTTCTTTTCTGCTGGCTCTGGTACAAAACCAGAACAGACTTCAGCAGGCTACCCAAAGGTAGTTCACACTGTTTCCAGCAGAACTGTGTAACTTCATTTTACTTCTAACATTTAACTGTGAAAGATAATTTTATTTCTAAAAGCTAAAGCACCTTATTACAGCCTCCAGGATCACCCTGGAAAGGAGACACTTCAGGACCAGTAGGACTTCCCCTTCTCCCTGACTTGCTGCTTTTTGCCTTTTCACTTCCCTCCCCACAGCGATTTTCTGTCTGGGTTTCACACACAATATTTTTTCCCATTCATCTCTTCAACAATTAGCTGTTAAATGTTCCTGTTTTAATTTTAATGAGCATTACTTCCAAAAGAAACAAGTAGGGAACCAGCACACTCGTGCTGCAGAGCTGTTGTTTCAGATGGTGTGCTCACTGCACATACCAGCACAATATCCAAAGCCTGCCCTCAGTTCCCTTTAGGAGACCTACTGTGCAAACCAGGTGAGCTGGAAAACACGTAAAGGTGGGGAAGAGGGGAGAAGAGAAGCAAATCTTTTGATACAGCAAGACCCAGACTCCCATCGGGGCATTTTTCAAGTCAACAGAGCCACTGCTCTGTCCTTTCACTTCTAGATTTCTTAGGTTTTCTTAGCATTGCTATTTATTTATACTAATCCCAAAAGAAGCACCACCATCACCAGCTGGAGGTCCCTACTCACAGTTTAAACAAACAGTTACATTCACAGCTGCCTCCCTGGTCTCCCATTGTGCCCAGCATGCCCCTTCTCACTGGATCTCCTTCTCACAGGGTGAGGAGCCCAGTGCCTGGGAGAGCCCTGCTGCCTGGGACATGCAGAGCCATGCACAGTGGCAGGGAGTCTCTGCTGCCTCACACACCTGAGAAACCCACTCAGTCTCCTCCCCAGCCACCTGCCAGCCACCCTTCACCTTCTGGGATGAGAGGACAGGGTGCACAGGGACCACATGGCTGTATGAGCACCACAGCAAGACTAGACTCATCCTGGAAGGAAAGAAGGTACACTTGCTGATGGTGGAAAAGCTGCCCTGAGGCCAGGCTACAGGCAAAGAGGCAACTCCACCAAGGTCATGCTGTTGAGACAATCAGGTGCAGGACCCACGTAGTGAGGAAAGAGCCCCGGGAGCACAAGCAGTGCCTTGGTGTAGGAGGGACGTGCATCAGCTTCACAGGAAGCCCTGGCTGGCAGCAAACGTGGAGCATTTGGAGATAGGAATCAGCCTAGTGATATCATTGTTTGGTTTACTACAGCTTAGGGTGCAAGGAGTTTGGGATACGGAGACCCAGCCTGCACAGATCCCCACTGAGCATGTGGAAAGCATGAGAAGTCTGAACTAACATCCTTCTCCTCCTCTGCCCTGTCCAAGCATTCATTAACAGCAGTCAGTCCTGTCACTGGTCCCTAGACACAGGCCACTGTACTTGGTTTCAGCACAGTCACTACACTCTGTACTCCAGCTTCACACAAATCTCTCAGGTGGAACACCTTCCCTTGTTCTATTGCACAGAGCAGCTCCCTGTTAAACTGGGGTCAGAAAGTGGTACTGCAAAACTAGAGGCTAAGGGTTCAGAAACATTTCCTCTTCATGGGAGGAAACTCTACCAGGTAGAAGAGCTAGAAAAAAAATTTCACTCAGAGGAAGCTGGCAGAAAAACAAGGTTTCAGACAATGTGGTGGTTATTGCACCTGCATGGAGTAACAGTCTCATCAATTACTACAAAAGATTTGATCCTGTGGCCTTCATCTTCCATGTAATTAACCCAGCCACTGATTTCTAGCAGTAGGGTATCCAGCCACCCAGAGCTAAAGAATATTTAACTGTGTATATAAACCACATGAGTTCTAAGAGAAGGACTCGATAAAAGGAAATTGACTTTAATGAACTGCACTTTGCAGAGGAGAAAAATCTTCACACAGGTAAGAAATCCCACCTGACAAGCTCCAACTGCCTTCTGAACTCCAGACAAATAAAGGAATCCAAAGATCAAGCTCCGGGCATTTTTTAGAGCACAGTTACTCACTGCTGCTGTCTCCCAAACTAAATATGATCAGTAACAACAGTTCCATTTAGCATTAACAAGAATTATTATGCATGTGTGGCAGAAGCATTTCTAGCATACCATGGTGTTTGGCTGAGAGCCTGATGATATTTTTCATATTTATGGTGCACTGTGTGCACACTTTTTTTCCTATCCTTCACACTGTAAATTATTCAAGCTTTATTTCTTGGCCCTGGAAAATAATACTGTCCTGGGCTGCCAGCCAAGAAGGACTACTTAAAGGACTAACAAGTTTGGATTTAATCTGCGCGATATGAAGACACTCAATTATTCCAGAAAGAATTAAAACTTAGCTCCAATCACTTTAATTTCTCAATAAACATTCCTTTTTTTTTTGGTGGGAGTGCTTGGTGGTCAGCCCCACAGCCAGTGCATCTCGGGCACCTCGAGCTGCATGGGCCTGCCTTACCCTGGCTGTGCTCCAGAGAACCTCTCCTCATCCTACTGCCCCACTCCTTTTGGAGGCTTCTGTCACTTTGCTACAGCTGTCACTGCCACAGGGTTATGACTTCTGTGTTAGATTTGCTACAAATACAGCAACACAGAGGTAAACATAAGAAAACCAAGGTAAGAGGCATGGACAAGAGAGATGCTATGGGTGAAAACTGTGTTAATATTGGATCTGACAACAGTTCTCAGAAACTCTGAAGAGATAAACTACAAAAGGAAAAAAAAAAAGAAGAAACAAAACAAACATCATGGTTTTGCAGATTTTGGCTTCTTTTTAGTACACCCAGAAGAACCCCAGATCTAAATGTCACTGTAATACTAGTTTGTGCTGTTGGGCACCTTCTTCATGTGCTTGTTCTAGAGCAGCTCATTTGAGCAGCAAGTGCAGTCACCCCTGCCTGCAGCAGGGAGGATCAGATGTTACCATGCTCCTGAGCACGACTGAGCTCTGCTGACAGGTACCAACTGGAGTCCTGGGGCTAGCTCCAGCCACGGACTCGGCTGCCTGAGGCAAGACCTGAGCTGAAGCAAGGCTCCTAAATCCGAAGCTGCGATCCAAAATACCCCCAGATAGCTGCTGCCCACGCTGGGAGGCACCCCAACTCACTCCTTGCCTAACCTTCATGTTTCCTAAGCACTTCTGCTTCCACAGGGGTCCTCAAGTGCCCCAGCAAGAGCAGCTCAGTGTTTGGCCCATCCCTGAGCATCTTGCTGTGGTAGCAGTTCCAGAGCATGCCAAGAGACTAGAAATCTTCCTTTCACCAAACACAGCAGTAAATTCATTTCCAAATACAGATGAAAAGATGTCATGCCTGCCTTCTACATAATACCCACGTAGTTAGAGCACTACCCAGGTAGTGGGAGACTTTGATTCATTTCTCAATGGGCAGGAGAGTGTGCCAGCTGCCACGCTGGGCAAGAGCCCTCCCTGCTACTCCTGTCAAAGCTGTGAGACTACAAATCACAATTCAAGGGTCACACAGTCAAAGAAAGAGTACAAAGCTGCACATAACACTTTATCCTAATGATGCAGATGGGTTTTTTGCAAAAGACATGCCTTTGATAACATGTTCCCTTGGATCAAACCACTGTCCAACACCTACTGACACAACAAAGGACCCTGTGGGATGAAGAGGGCGGTGCCAAGGTAAATACCCCTCTACTGCTGAGCTAACAGGAGCTGCACTCCACAAATAGAGTCTATTAGGCCCCAGACTGGTAACCAGCAGAAATCTCTCTGGGCCCTGGTAAAAGAGTTATTCAGAAAGGCAATGAAACTTCTGAACAAGAATAAAGCCTTTGAATTAGAAACACAGGGTGCAAAACATGGGTCTGCCATGCTGGGACAAGTGGAAAGGGCAGAAAAAGCTCTGCACAGAAGGAACCAAACCAGATCCAAAAGAGTGACAGGCTGTTTTGCAGACTAGACATAACCAAATGCAGTCAGGAGCAGCAAATTATATCTTCTGTCCCCCCGTGATGTGTTCAATTACTGAGACAAGAGTTTCATGCAAAGTGAGCAGCACAGCCAGTAATTAATTGTGGTGCAGACCCTTTGAGCTCTGAGAGCTGTGCCACGTTTCAACACCCATCAGCAAAAACTGGGAGATTTCACACATCAGCTTTTGTTGAACACCTGAGTTTCTTACACCTTACTCAGAAACTCAGCTTCCAAAGGTAAATTACTTGAGTCTGGAAAAGAAGAGACAAGGAAAGCAGAGATGGGCTTCTTGCCCATGATGTTAAAAAATATCTTGCAAGTTTGTTCTGTTTTTAAAGAACAAATGAACAAAGGTCTGTTTATGATATTGTACTATGTTTGAAGTCAGCAGTATTACCCACTTCATCTGAACCTCCGTGCCCATTTGCAGCCTACTCTGCTCCATCCCAGAAACACATCTGTTAGGTGCCACACATGCTGGCATACATTTTTACTGCATTTAATGGAAGAGGCTAAGTCACACTTGCCTAGCTGCATTCCAAAAACTATGAGGGATCCTAAAAAAACAAGATGCTTCAAGAAATTACACCCACCTTAACTGAGTCACCGTCCCACCACGGTCTTCCAGTAGAAAGCCCTCTACTTCTAGGAGAGGAATTCTCCACTGGAAGTACTGTGTATGGCATGTGAAAAGAGTTTGAGTAGTCACCACAATGAAAAAAAATCAGCCAAGGCATTACATCAGCTTCAGGACCTTCCTCTTGTTCTCAGCAAAGCAGGAACTTTCCCTGATTTCTAGTATTCACACTCCTGCCTACACCACTTCTCACTGACAGTTGCCAGTTTGGGGTAGGGTCCTGCCCATCTGACCCAGTTCAGTCCCCCTGCAGCTGACCCCTGTTCTGGGTACAGGCACATCTGCCACTTCATGCTGTTCCCAAGCTCTTTAGAGTCCTTTAGGACAAAAATCCATGGGGTGCAAGAGCTGCTTTCAACCACCACCAATTGCACTGATCCCAAAGAAAAAAATAGATTATTTTACATACAGTGTTTTATAAGGTGACACTCTCCCAATTTTTTACCTAATTATATCATTACTCTCTCATTGCTGTAAGCATTGCACAAAGAGCACTGAACGGGGTTACAGAAAGGTGAGACCAATTAATTACTAACAGTAATTGTCATTTCATAGTCATGTTAAATTTTAATTTGCTGCTGCCAGATTGTTAAAGTGCCAATTACACATCTCCTTTTTCATGTATTAAGAGAAAGAGTAATCATGCACTTACTGCTTTTATAATCCCCCAGTTATCCCTGCAGCAGCTTGAGGTTTGCCGTCAGCACCTGGAGCCACGCCGAGCTCTTGGAAGAGTCCAGTGGATGGGAAGTGACCACATCACAACAGCCCCATCAGAACCCAAGACAACCCTCACTGGGAGCACTCAGATCTCAAGCATCCAGAAATACTCAGGGAAAGGAGAGAGCAAGTGACACCACAGCACCCCAGTACTCAAGGGGAAGTGATGTTTTTAGTATGCATCTTCCTGCTGGGGATGAGGAGAGGAGTCACCCAGCTGCTCTGGGGAACACCAAGCAGCAAGTCATGTCAGTCCACCCCACCACATGGACTGCACCATCACACAGAGTTCTGTTCTGCCTTGTGGCCAACGTCCTCAACAAGGGTAAGTTCTCATCCCATTCCCAGATGAAAAACCATCTTTGAACTCAAGTACAACACTCTAGTATTGAAAATAAGGTGTACTGCTTTCCCTGGTTCCTCATTAGGTCGTGCACTGTAAAGTGGTTACAAACCAACACACAATATGGTTTCTACCACCTTACACTCAATTCCTGCTCTTTTCTCCTATTTTCTGGTTATGTACTGTATATTCTATTAGGTTTTTTTTTCCTAGTCCTAACTAGCAAGTTCTACCAAAATTAGCCGAAAGAAACGCATTTCTGTGTGTTACTTTCTCCCATTTCCACCCCTTTCCTTTTTTCAAGCGGTCGACGCAGGTAAAGCCAAGGAAAGAGATTGTTAAGGGTTAAAGGAAGGTAAGAGAGGAGAACTAGAATTAATGGGAAAGAAAGAAAAAAATTACATTGAATATCAAGCAAAAATATTGGCAGTAAAACATACTGGATTGCAAAATACTGTCCTAGGAAACGTGAGAACCTTCACTTGAAGCCATTCTTTTAGAACTCCAGGGAACAAGGCAGCACCTGCCTCCAGAGGGCAAGTGCACAACAGCCTCAGTCTGCTCTGCTCACAGCCTGGACAGAACCACCACCACATCTGGCCTTTCTCTGGCACTTTGGTACATTCAGTTTTTCAGTGTTACGGAGTTACAGAACTAACCATGGAAATAAAGCTCAGAATGTGTTTACCAGAGATTCTTTGAGTCTGTGAAAGTTTCAGGGGTCTAGTTCTGGTTTGAGTAGGCAACAATATTCAGGTCAGTTGTAATTAGTCTAGGAAAATGCATTCTCCAAATTATTTTCCTTATATGAAAGTAGTATAAAATTACAATTTTTTTCAAGTTTTTTTTTTTTTAATCTCTGTGACTGAAGTTCCTCCGAGTACTGACTGATACCCCTGGTGCTGTTCACCAAAGCATTCTGGACAGTATCTTTTACACAACACAACATTTCATTGAAACCTACTGAAATACAAGATGGAATTTTTAAGAGATATACCCTATAAAGTACTTCTTCAACAGGCCTACCATTGAAAATAATAAAAATCACAATTAAAATTATCACTTACTGTGCCTCCTTTTCAGCAAACTTCAGTTTCAGGAGTCTTCAGCCACGTATTCAGTATAATCCATCCCGTGTGCTTTGCAGAGCTGAGAGACTCGAGGTAGTTTGCTTTAAGATTATATCACTATTTTTGTGATTATTTGTTGTTAGTACCATAAGGAAGACAATATTCAGATCACTACCAGGTTAAGAGTTTACAAAGAGCAGCCCATGTATTCCTGAGGTGGAAGAACATCCTACCTGGCTCCTTGGGCTCCTCACGGAGAATGCTGCTCACAGGTCCTGGCTCCCTCCTCTCCATCATGGCAAGTTTTCTGAATCTGAACCAAAACAGAGCCTCTTACTTCTCCATCGCATTACTCCTCAACAGTTTGGATGGGATTTCTACCAGGAAACTTCCCCTAATAGCCAAGTTTTCTGCAGTCTATGAAACAGAGCAAAAATCCTGACTACCAGAGTGCCCAGAGGCTGGGCACAGCCCAGGTGAGTGGCACACTGCTGAGCTTGCTTCCACAGGCTGCTCACCTGGGGGTTACTGCACAGGCCTCACTGCTAAGGTCAAATGCAACAAGCCTTCAGGCACAGCAGCATTACAACAGCACCTTCCCCAGTGAACCTGCAATGCAGAACGTGCTTCTGAGGTAAAACACACCCAATGCCAGTCCTTTAAAGTAGAGGTCTGGCTTACACAAAAAGATCTGGATGTGCTACAGTTCTGCTTGTTTCCAGTGGCTTCCAAGATTTTCAAACATCCAAGGAACCTGAAGAGCAGATCAGTTATTCACCAAAGTCTATCAGGAGAAGACATCACACAGGAATACCTCATAACCTCCTCAAGCAGGAACCATGCCCAACCCCTGCAGACCTCAGTGCTCCACGGTCCCTTTCCAGGACCTGTGTGCCCGAGTGTGACGGAGCTGCTGCAGGCAGTCACCAGGAGGCAGGATTTCACCTCCTGAAGGCAGCACTGCACTGACCTCTCCACATCTGCTGGCCAGGCCCTGAACTTGCTGCAACAGCTATCTAAGTATTACCTTCAATAATACCCAAAGAAAGTATAAAATGAAGAGTGATAAAACCACTTCCGAAGCTGATTATTTTCACCGTGTCCTGTACCTGGGAAAAGTAATTTCCTAATGGTTTCCCAGGTTCAATTGTTCTATAACTGAGGTCCCTCCTGAAGTGCCTGTCACCTGTGCACGCTGCATCGTGCAGCCCACAGCCCCTCTCAATACAACAGGAGACTTTGTGGATTGTGCAAGTAGGTCTCGTGCCATTATAACATTAAAGAAGCACACACAAAAAAAAAAAAAAAAAAAAGGCAATCAGAGCAGAAGGACCTTAGGGAACACCTTCTGCAGCCATTGTGCTGTAAAAGGAAGCTGTTCTCCACTTAATCTCCAGTAAGCTGGCTGCAGCACTGGTGACAGAGTGGTTCTGGTAGAACTCACAGCAGGAGCTCTGCCTCTCCTGCACTTCCAACACCCCGTGCATTTGCACCATTCCTTTTGTCAAAGGGCAGTTTCTTGGCTTAATGTGTTGGAAGATGTGTCTATTATTTTTATTGAAAGAATGTTACAGTGTGAAGTCCCCTTGCCATGGAGATACAGGGCCTAGGTCTTGGTGCTTTAAAGCAAGTACTACGACTGTTGACATCAAGAGGAGTTCCCACCTTGCACAGGAAGAATATCATACACTGTAAAATACAGAAATACAATTGGGGCAGCAAGTCCATGAATTTATAAACTCATTTAAAGTAAAAGTAATAGTGGGCAGAAGGATTCTTTTCCATCTCCTTGCAGATGGGGTACCAGGTCCTGATAGCAACTAAAGCTGACCAAAGGTACACAGCAGCTAGTTCTTGATAATCATCTCTTGGGAATTTCTCTTTCAGAGCAGGAATTTAATCCAGAGGGTAACGTTTGTTCAGCCAGACATTCATTAGAAAAGTTTCAATTGGCTGCAGCAAATTTCTATTTTCTTCTCCCTCACTTAGTTTAGTTCTTACTTCTACTTGGTTCTAACTCTCTATAATATTTCCAGGAGGTTTTGATATATTTTTTTTCCAGAATTTGTCAGTAGAAATATCACTTACTGTTATGATCAACACTACTTTTTTCTGTTTTCCATCTGCATATTTCTTTGTTTGTGTCCCCTTCCACCATTAGTCCTCAGTCCTGCCATGTATCTCATTTTTTTCCTGCTTTGTATTTCCCACATTTAAAATCACCTAAAGGAGACAAGAGGGGGAAAAAAAAAAAAAAAAAATAAATCACACTCTCATGTTATTAGAAGCCATTTGACAGCATACATTAGAACACCTAAACAACAACATATACACAGTCATGCTACAGCAAGCCCTCACATTGAACTTGGGCTGTGTCCTGGTGCCGTGTAAAAAGGGGTTCAGGGCAGGACCCACACGGAACAGAACTATGGACTCGCCTCTCCCCCCCTGAGAGAGAGAGAGACTTTGGAAAAAAAATGAAGTATATTGTTCAACAAGGAACAGAAACGGAAAAAAGGGAGGTAAGGAAAATAATATATACAGAGATTAGAGGAAAAAATAAAAAAATTAAAATATACAAAACCCTCAGAAATGGTTCCAGGGTCCCACGGAGTAAAAGGAGAACTTTCCTCTCTGAGCTCCAAGGCAGGAGTGAAAAGAACCCACTCCCTGCCTCTTATCAGAGTGTGTGGGAAGGGGAGGGAATACAATGGTTCACCCCCACCCGGGGTCCTCCCAGTTGCTGGAAGGTCACGCCCCCATTCCAAGCCTCAAACCACAACAGACCGTCAAGTTCCCTAACATTTGAGGACTTGACTTTGAAACTGTGAGGTTATCTAAACACTTCTTTAAAAATTGATAGTCAAGAGTCAGAAAGAGACCTTAGTCTCTAATCTTTCTCTTAGACAGAGAGATATAACCCATCCATCAGAAGTAAGGAACAAGAGATTCGGTTTCCAATTTGCAGGTTTGGCTTCACAATGCACTCACACCCAAAAAGATGATACCCTTTCAATGGCCAGAGCTCAAATCTCCCTCCAGCCAACAGACACATTTTCAGCATGCCACGTGGGCTACTAAAACACTTCAAGTGCACAACATCCAGGCTATGAACCCGAGCATTTCACACCTCTAGTTCAGATCGTAAGCTTTGGGAGCACGCATGACTGACTGAAAGGGTGTCATGCTGCTCTTCACTGAGGTTTCCTTGAGCTTTTGCTCTATAAACACTTAAAGCCAAACAGGAATTCACTGTCTGTGATGTCTCTTGTACATCCTTCCTCACACTGGGCTTAGTTCTTGAGAAAAATCCCTGCCAGGAATGCTCACCCCCCCAAGTAAATCTGAAATAGAGCTTTTCAGCTTCTCTCTGAGTAACTCTTCAAAGTCAGAGTTGAGGAACTGCTGCTCTGGACAATTCTTTCATGGCTTACAAAAAAGCATTCAGGTTTCTGAGCCAGCTTTTTGAGGGTCACTTAGACAGAAGCTTCTGCCTAGCTACAGTGAAAGCTCAGGTGAAAGCCAGCTGCCAAAAGACGTTTCCTTTCCTATCTGTCATACCTGAAATAAGGTCAGGGACTTGGAAACGTAAGATATTTCTTGTAGCACCCAAGAAACTGAAGTGTTCCCTCCCTGCCTGTCAGTCTCTCTTGACAGTTTTAATGCTTAGTCTCAACCGTTTCTTGCAGTCTCCCTACTCCCTCTGCAAGCAAAATGCCAGAGGAGACAGTTTCGGAAAGAAGTTGTCCCAGCTTTTGATGAACCTGTTCAGTAAGACTGAGAGTCTTCCTTGCTGTCCCCAGTATAGCTTTGGCTCGTAGGTTTAAGACCCTCTTATCCCAAGACAGTACATACACAACCTGGGCAAGCCACCTCTAACAAACCCGTTTTGTTCCAGCAACCTGTCCTGGGTCCTCAGCTCCAAGAGTTCCCATCTATTCAGCTGTAGCCAACTCAGAGCCAAACATACTTGCTGAGCTTCTGAGAGGCTGTGAGATCCCCCAGAAAGGGGTAACGAGAGGGGAGGAAGATCTCCCAGTGGCAGCATGCCTCTGGACCTAGCCTTCAGAACTAAGAGGCTGCACCTTGCATGATCAGTTCTGGGTTTTGTTACATCTTCATCTCTTCAGTTACAAAGTGTGAAGATAAAAAACCCCAAACCTAAGGAAAGCTCAGTGGTAGAAATATCCCTTTATAACAGCCTAACTACTTGTCTTATCTATTTTCACATGAGATCAGATCCTTTTCCTTGGCACAAATAATTCACCATCTGACAGCTGCCATAAAACACATTAAGTACTTAAGTAAATGAGATGCTGATAGAAAATAGAGATGAGTATAAACCCAGAGAACACTCCTCAAAGTCTATCTGCTCTTTCTTGGAAAGCTATGAAGGACCAAAGGGAAAAAAAAACTGACTACAGAAAGAGGGAAAACAGAAAAAGAAAGAACTGGGACAACATGAAGGGCTCATCCAGGGCATCTGGGCAGTGAAAAGCACAGCAAAATCTCTGCCACCTGGTAAAGAAGAAGACACCAAAGGACTGTGGAAAAGAAGAGGAACAGGTTAGTTTTCACTGAGACAGGTGGTCAGGCAGATAAAAAGAACTATCAAAGACACAAAGCTTGGACAGCAGGAACAGCAATGTGTGGATACTGTCAAGGAACAAAGGATTTACTTGTCATTGCAAGGTTGAAGAAATGAGATTTCAAGAAAAAAATAACAGATAAAAGAGCAGGGAGGAAACAAGAAGGCAAGAGATCAGCATTTCTGAACACCTAAGATTTTCCTTTTGTTACTTATGGACGACTTAATTGCATGTATGACAGCTTTGGGTGGGCAGAGGAGCAGCTACTGCAATCAGTCCCACACACTGGGAGCCATCAAATTCACCTCGGGCCCACTTTGTGATGAGCCTCTGGCAGCATTTGGGCATTCCACAAGAGCACGAGTGCACTGCTCATCTGTCCTGGGCCTCCTGCTGTCTAACAGTGACTATCCTGACCCCAAACCTGACCTGTGATACATATTCATGCTTTACTTCAGCACTGTCTCCATTTCATCAGGTACAATTCAGCCTGAGGTACCAAACACTGAAAGGGATCTTCACAGTTCAACACCTTTTATAGGATATAAACAAGCTGCACAAACCTGGAAAGGTCACCACAGAGGGGGGAAAAAAAATCAAAGGTGTGTAGCACATGCATGACACAGTCCTGGGTGTCAGTCTGCCCGAGGGCCACACCACACCCTTGACAGAGGAGTTTTTAAGGTTCTCCATTAAGCTAAATCTGCTAATTCTTTAGAAGTCAGCAGTACTGGAAGCTTTCCTTGACTACAGTTCTCAACATTTTGTCTAGACTTGCACCACAGAGTGCAGAACCCAGAATTGATTCTTTGAAATCCAGCCTGCTGCAATTATTCTAAAGCCTTGCTTAACAATAGAGAAAGAAATCTGCCTGCTCCCACTGCCAGCTAAAGCCCAGGAAACAGAAGGAAAGGACGAGAGGTACTGCAGAGGGAGGGGAGTATGTGATGAGCTGCTCTCTGAACTACCCTAAGTAGAAGGAGCAGAGCCAGAAGACCACTGTGCAGCCCTCTGCAGCTCAGTGTGGTGCTGGGTGGCACCCAGGGCTTGGCCTTCAGGCCAGTGCACGTTCCAGGGTGCAGGAAAAGCTCCAGCAGCTCCCACCCATCAACAGCAACCACACCACCTGCAGAACTCTGCCTTCAGCAAATTCAACAGCAACAAGGTCTCGTGTGAACTTTCTGTTCGACAGCAGAGAGGATGAAAGAGATGTTTGAGCTCAAAACACCAAAAAGCTGGAGAAGCTTCCCCGAACAGGATGGGTGCAGGGTGCTGCTCCCCGCTCTGAGGATCCTGTGATGCTGTGCAGCTCGGGGGCTTCAGCATCTGAAGGGATGTGAACTTACCTACACTCTGCTCTTTTTTTTTTTACAGTGTTAGCTCAAATAAATGGCATTTTAAGAGATATTTCACAGGGCCCAAGTGCCTTTCGTACTGGGATTGCAATAAGAGCCAGCACCTCCTGGGACAAAACAGAACAGTATGTCGGGGAGAGCAGGATAGGTCAGCAGGGGCACAGGCAGGTTTATTTAACAGTTCACCAGAGTATCTGCCATAAAGCAATTGAACTTCTCAATTACTGTTACTCTCTGCTTTCAGGAGAGTCACCCTCACTTCAGAGAGGGACACGAGGCCAGCGTTTCCCAGTTCCACACAGGAGAAGCCATCCTTGCACCAAGCCTAAAGCTCGAGTCTTGCTCTGTGCAGGAAAAGCTTCTGTGAGGCTCTTCACTGAAACCTCATTCACTACTGCCTCCCCTTTTACTAAGATACCTAAAAACTGCACTTCAGGCATCAACAGCCTGCTTTACCCATGGCTGCTCACAGGACCTTGCTCCTCACTCTTCCCCAGTGGCCCAGTGACACCATGGCTACCTCATTCCTGCCCACGTTGGCCATTTTCACTGTGCTGCCAAGGGCTGATGGAACACACAGGCATTTAATAGTTGGAAACCTTCTGTAGGTGCCTGCAGCAGTGAACCTGAACAGAAGTTGCCTCAGCCCCACTTAGGAAGTAGCTTCTTCCCGAGGAATCCCCAGTGCCAGCTCGTTTCTGTGCCAGACTTGGCACTTCCAGAGCTGCAGCAGTTTTCCTCCCACCAGATCTGTTACCTGACCTTCAGCTTACTCTGCTGTTGTCACTTGGGCACACTGGAAGCTTCTTCTCAACATTTTCTTCTGCTCACAGCCATGTATTCTATTTAAATCGTTTCTCAGCCCACCCATCTTGTCTTACACACCAACACTTTTTCCTTCAGCAGGCGTGGCACAGCAGGAGCCTCCCCTGCAGTGTCCCAGGATCCTGGCAGTGCCCAGGCAGGCCCAGGCCATGCGGGCAGCACGAGCACCCAGCCACCTAGGGGCACAGCTGAACTCTGTGCCTCAGGCAAGCCCTGCTCACTTCCAGCTGACAGCAACACCTTCCAACACCTTAGTCAGCATTTCTAAGCATGCACATGACCAAACCTGAACAGCATTTGGACACAGGTTGTCTTTTGGATCCAGCTGCTTCTGTCTCAGCACCGAATTCAACAGAACTCTGGAAGCATAAACTCAAACTTTGGGAAGATAAACGTGCACATCAGTCTGGTGATCTCTTTGCAATCCTGTATTTAGTGGGAAGCCACATGCTTTTCAGAAAGCTAAACTGTCCCCTGGACACAGCATTCCATCAAATAATACTTACATTACAGCTTTTCTAACATTTCCTATGGCCTCTACCAGGGTCACCTGTGTCTCCTGGCTTGGAAACGTACTCCAAACCAAACTCTCTCAATTCTCCGTTTCTTCCCAAAGGCTTTACAGGGATTGTTTTCCTACTGTTCAAACACAACCAGCTGTAGCACCATATGAAGTTACAGGACAGGAAATGGAACACTCACAAAAAGCCCAAACCAAGTTAGAAGTTATTTAGCTATCTTAGCAGGGGACAAAGGTTTGTCTTGGAGAAATACATCCCCTGAACAACCCTAAAGAGCTGTCTCACCCACATGCTTCAAAACTGCTCTGGCGGCATCTACACCTCCAAACCAAAAACATGTTCAGGCTTTCTAGACTACACTTCTTTAGGCTGGCAGGAAACTCTTTCACACTGCAGCTTTTTGAGGAACCCAGCTAGGACACTGTATCACACCACACAGCCCTGGGCTAACTACCCACCACTCCATCAAGCATGACAGGCAGAGGACTTGTACGTGAAGTAGGAAGGTGCTGCCAGTGTCCTGAACAAACAACAACACAGAGGGAGAGCAGTGCTAGTGAAAACAGCATCGCTTCTGCCTTGAAAACAGGAGAAACAGTCAAAATAGTCAACTGCAGCACAAACTTAACGGGCACTCAGCTGTTCCTCACCTGTACAGGGACTATCACAAAACACACATCGTGGCAGGTCTGCCTGCCTCAGGTTCAGTTTCAACACTGTTTTGATTGTTTCTATCTTAGTAAAACAGAACATTAGCTACTGAAAAGAGATGGTGGAGATGTCAAAACGAGTAATACAAATTCCAAGATGGATTAGCCTAAGTGAGAAAAGAAGAAAAAGGAGATAAAGGTATTAGAGCAAGGAAGAAAGAGCCTATGCAGCATGACAGGCTCTAAAAAAATGAGCTCAGGTCAGAGTTTGTAAAAGGAAAGGAAACATTTCATAGCCACATGGGTCCAAAGAGCTGCAAACATATCACTCATCTATCTGTTTTCTTTTTTCTCTTACAGTGTCTTTAGAACTAGATATTTGCCACCTAAAGGATTTCGATAGTCACCTAAACTGGTCTGTTACAGAAGTACTAGTGTGATGCCCTGCTCCAGGTCAGCGAGGCCCAACTCCTGCTGCAGGCCTGAGGGAGGCTAAGACTTCTGTAAAAACCCTCCACCTGCACTAGTTGACAGAGAGGGGCGGGAGATGTCTGCGTCGGGGACTCGGAGCGGTTCCACACACCTCACCACACCCTTTGGCCTCCTGACAAGTACCAAACTCTCCTCCTTTGGCCTGCAGAACGGCAGGAGGCGGCGGCCTGCGGCGGGGACAGGGACCGGCAGCCCCCGGCCGACCCCGG